>NC_053166.1:2605392-2619206 GCF_016835505.1 Polypterus senegalus | reverse complement strand
AAAAGGGAATGGCAGGTTGGTACATTTACAAGAATGTATTTACTTTATAGCACATGTACTGTTGATGTTCCACTTTTGAACACAACTCAATTGTGTGTAATTTACTGAATCTTGTGGGATGTGCAATATACTAATTTCAGTCATTTAAGTAGAAATCAAAATAGTTCTATTTAGTCCTCACCGGAAATAAATGAGCAGCGAGTGGACTTCTCATGAGCAGAGGATGAGTAACTTGGCAGGAGAGTCAAGCGACTTTCAAACAAACACACAGCGAGAAATATTCAGATATTCACATAACATACTTAATCACACAGACTAGCTGGTATTCCCTTTTAATGTTTCATCAAGGCTGGCACAGTGGCTGGCACCCCCTGAGCAGCCATGAGGCGAGGTCATTCTTGGTAGCAAAAACCAATCAGATCGCTTCCTGCCACCAAGATTCTACCAAGAATTGAAAGCTCGGGCCAATCGCAGCCTGTATTGGCTACCAAGAATTGGCCAATGACGGCTCACTTGGCTACCAAAAATGGACGAATCACAGCCTTGAGTTGGCTACCAAAACTCGGAATGGGCAGTCCAGCCTCTTGTCAGTTACTGTATTGTGCTAAAGTGTGTCGAGTCGGCACACACACACACACACACACACACACACACACACACAGACAGACAGACAGACAGACAGACAGACAGACAGACAGACAGACGCTCAGTGATTTGCGTTCCTTTTTGAACTTTCTAAAAATGTTACTGACGAGTGTCGGTTTGTGCAGATAGATTTACATTCACCTACACATTGTTTGAATGATTTTTTAAACATTTTTGGTTAAGTTTATTACATGTATTAAATAAGACAGATATAATAAGGTATAAATATAATAAACATTGAATTGTATAATCATTGCTTAATTTTACAGAATGAGCTTTAAAAATAATCATATGAAGTGCTCTATAATTGAAGAGCTGAGTTGCACAATCAGCTAAGTACAGGAGACAACTTTTTGTGAAAAGGAGAAAAATAATTTTGAAGTATTTGAAATTTTATTTTTTAAATTCTTTTTGCAGAATGTTGCTTGTTACATTACTGAAGGTCAATTGCTGGACATCTCAGAAATCTGAATATTTTACATTTTTGTAAAAAATAGGAAAAAAACATACTTAGCAGGTTTTGATGCTAAATCAATGCTGTTCCATAAACCGATAAGTAGAAACTTTCATCAAAAGTGCTCTGGATCTTGAAATATTTTTATTATATAACAAAAAAAATTCAGAGCTTTTAGTCTCTAAACTATTTAGGTAAAAAGTAAAGCTAAAAGTCATGAATTCCTGTTAAGCGTTGTTGAAGTAGTAAATTAAACAAGTTATAAGCAGTCTCTAGAATGTCGATATTCTACATCGTCTTCATCATATATTTCAGTATCCCTGTCTGCAAGATGATTGGCTGGTGTACTTCGGTATCCCTCTCTGCCATTGGTTTAGTGTTTTTGTTGGCTGTTCCAATGACTGGGAGGCAGAACTCTTTTTAACGTTTTCTGATTGCCGACTGTCCATATTGACTCCCATTTTGCTAAGCAGCATTTCAACATCCTTTGCTTTTACTCGATTAACAAAACAATTCAGTGGAAGTGGGTCAGCTGACAAGTTTTTTATTTTGCTGCCACGTTTCACAATACTGTGACTGCAAAAGTCGCCCGAATACGAGGTCTTTATGTTTATGTTACTTCTCGTTGTTTCCACCACTCAAACTTTTCTCAAGTGAAATGGGAGCGTATTTTTTTTGCAGACTTTTGCAGTTGCAGACTCGTAGTTAAGCACCTGCCAGTCTCTTCCTAAAACTCTCAGCGTGGCATATTGAGATAATTGGCTGGTGTACTTCACAGGTTTTGGAACTCACATCAAAATTTATAGGACTATATTTTGGTACTTAGCAGGTTTTGAAGCCCACTTCAATGCCAAGCACATAGCCGACCCTTTGATGAGTCACAACCATTAATTCACCTAAAGTTCGCCAAAAAATGTACTTAGCAGCTTTTGGAACTCACCCTTCAATTACGAAAATACAAATCATAGAAAATCAAAAAGTTTTTTTTCTTGACTTCTTCTTTGGTGATTTAAAATCTTTTTTTTTTTTTTAGTTTATTGTTTGAGGAGTTCATTTTTGTCTGAAAAGATAAGTGAGCTACGTGTACATGTTTCCTACAAAAGTCCCTAGGAAAGTCATCCTGGTATATAAAGACCAATAATTGTTAATGAATTACTGCAGTAAAATTATATATATACTGTATATCTATAATATATATATATATATATAATACCTAACACTAATTTCACAAATCATTCATATCAATGCCAATATAGAATAATAATAATTATAGTTATACTCTAGATTAACACTGATGTTATAAAATATGCTTATAAAACAGACTTACACCTTTAATACTCAGACGATTCTAATCATGAAGTAGAACAGCATACTGTGTACATATTGTGGTCCCCAGCTGGGACGCCCAGAAGGACTGGAGGTGGCCAGCAGAAAGAGGGGCACAGGACTGTGTGGGCTGGACATCGGGGGGAATCGGTGCTGGAGGCACTGGGGTTTGTGATGCACTACTTGTAAATATTGTGAAAATAAACGTGTGTTGGGGTGTTGGGACGAACGACATGTCCGTCTGTCTGTCTGTCTGTCTGTCTGTCTGTGTCCAGGCCAGCGCTCACAATATATATATATATATATAATTAACTAAGTGGTGTGTGTATGCTGTTTATTAGAACACATGTAGTTGTTTTGCGCTAAGTATATCAACATTTCCCTTTGCAATATTTCCAAATATTTATTTTTACCTACTTTAAATGAATTAAATGTCAGCATCAACTAGAATATATTACTTCCCAAATGTTATAAACACATACAAACACAAGGCTGTGCATTAGTATTTACTCATTCTCATTGTGCCCCTCATGATTATCTGTGCAGCCGTCTGAGATCGTGGTAAAGGCGCTATATAAGGAAGTGAAATGCGTTATTATTTGTTAGAATTCTGATTCAATAGAATGGCAGGCAGTTTGTTTAAGTGGGATTTTTAACTCTGCTTGTTGTCCGTGTGTTCCTGTGACAAATCAATCAATCATTAAACAGTTTTTGTTTAATCAAAAAAGAAAAATTAACAATTACCTCTGCAGTGTGGGATTCAATGTGCCATTCGTTGAAGAGGAAGTTTTTTTTATTTATTTTAGAGAGATCCATTCAGCAAAGTGCCATGAGCAGGATTCGAACTCGGGCCCCAGCAATAATGTCTGGTAGATCATCTGTCATGAATTGCAGCTAAAGATCGACTAATACACGATATCCTCTATCTATCTATCTATATATCATATAGCGCCTTTCACTCTATCTATCTATTATCTATCTATCTATCTATCTATCTATTATATAGTGCCTTTCACTCTATCTATCTATCTATCTATCTATCTATCTATCTATCATTATATAGCGCCTTTCACTCTATCTATCTATCTATCTATCTATCTATCTATCTATCTATCTATCTATCATATAGCGCCTTTCACTCTATCTATCTATCTATCTATCTATCTATCTATCTATCTATCTATCTATCTATCTATCATTATATAGCGCCTTTCACTCTGTCTATCTATCTATCTATCTATCTATCTATCTGTCTATCTATCTATTATATAGTGCCTTTCTATCAATCTATCTATCTATCTATCTATCTATTATATAGTGCCTTTCTATCTATCTATCTATCTATTATATAGTGCCTTTCTATCTATCTATCTATCTATCTATCTATCTATCTATCTATCTATTATATAGCGCCTTTCACTCTGTCTATCTATCTATCTATCTATCTATCTATCTATCTATCTATCTATCTATCTATCTATCATTATATAGCGCCTTTCACTCTGTCTATCTCTCTATCTATCATTTTATACTCTGCAGTCAGTTGATTTGTTTTCCGTGTAACCTTTTCTTTTAGTCGGTGTCATCTTGAAGCACATGGTGTGAAGTAATTGTGAAATGTAAAATTTGATTGAGAATTTCTAAATCTAAGCCTTACGTGTTCTGTTGTAACGTGTTAACGTAAATCAAGGCTCCAGTCTTTTATTTGGCTCTGACACATCTTGTCGGATACCTGCTTTAAGTGTAAGCTTATTATTTTGTCTTGTAGAGTTTTATTTTGCTCTTCTTTCTCCTTTTGTATTATTAATAAGTAGCCTAATGTCACAGACTTCGCTCTGTTAATAAGATATTATAATACGTAACTTCTCCCCACCTCGCCTTCTACATTTATAGCCTCAGGTGATCAGGTGCAGTAAAAGACAAGCACGAGTTAAGTTACAGTTTAAATAATGAATCCTTGATAATATTCATAAATAATCACGATATGCAAAGTACATTTGAATATTGGCCAATATTGGAGACCGTACAACCTGATAGATGTTGATGTGGAGTTTCAGGCGGCACACTGACTTGTTTGTTACTTAATGTCTCTAATTGAGTCCTCATTTCTGGTCAGCTTTCTTCAGAACGGGCCACAAGCCTGGTCAATATGGCTGCTGAGCTGTGCTCTTCATTGTGTTGTCTTCATCATCAGAGGTTAGTAAGAGAGATTGTGAGGTCAGACAAGCAGATTTCTAGATGTTCTGTCCAACCCCTAGAGCCAATAGGACATCATGGTACTTAAAGGCCAGTGAGACCAGCCAACTCCAAAGAGCCACACCTCAGACCAGTGGGGGGATCAGAACATCTTAACACCGGACCCCAAACCATATGTTAAACATCCTGACACTTCAGTCCTGCGGGGATTGAAAGACTTTAGCAGAGAGACACTCGTCAAACTGGTTTATCGTCTCCCAACTCTGTCATAAAATTCAGAGACTCGGTCCTAAAGGGGGGTAAGCACTACATGAGATTGCTTTGCCTAAATTACAAGTAAAGACGTACAAAATATTTATGAAGTTACATACAAAATCTGCCATCACAACAGTTACTAAAGAAGTGAGATCTCCAGCAGGTCAGGTGGCCAAAGTGTGCAGGATCTGCCTTGGATTGTGAAGATCACGAAGCATCAGGGTTTACTGGCGAGTAGATGAGTGAATGAGGACCAGTGAAGTGTAGCCAACATCACGCTGACATCTGGAAATGAAGCACAGTGTCCACTTTAAACACGTTTAACACCCACTTTGATATACTTGAGTGTTCGTCTTTTTACTTTGGTATTTTTTAGAAACTAATAGCATGAAGTTTAAAATTCCATCGGTTGGCATGCAGACATGCCCCTAATGTTAGTTTTAGTCTATCTTTTGCCACCACCAGCTGGAGGACGAAAAGTGCCAAAAATCGCCTCTCGTGGGGCAGCTGAGCGTGTGGTGCAGTTTCATGAGGTATGTTCTGATTTTAATATTAATGGATTGTAATGCATTATGTCTTCTAAGTTCAACGCTTAATAATTGCTTCTATTTTGTTTCTGTCAGTCGTGCTGCAGTATTGATGAACACCTCAGCCAAGATGAAGGTCGCCAGCCTTACCTCCTGGCATGCAGCAGGAACAACGAAGGCTGAGATCCGTGACTTTTAAATTGTCCTGGACAAACAACTTAGACAAGTCAGGCAAGAAGAGCGTTTAAAGGCTCACTTTGTATTCAGTATTTCGGATGATAAAGCCTTAAATACACCATCGATATCGGACATGTGAGGGAATCACCGAGGGGTAAAGAAATTGGAATAATCCAGCTTCTTGATTGCTGTCCAGTCACCCCGATGACAAAGTGTTTCTCATGCTTGTGGCCATATGCAGAGAGCAGGCGGCTGTGCTGTCGGCCTCTCTGTTACGCTTTTCAGTAATTCCTGTGCAAACCTTCATTCTGTGCACCGGCAAATTAGACAAGACGAGTGAAATAAAGCATAACTACGTCTTGAAAGAAATAAAAAATAAAAACTCCTGACAAAACTCGACACGCCTTCTTACAGCTTTGCTGGGCAATCTTTAGTCCAGTGTATATCTTGACACTATTGTTGTCTTGTTGAGTCTGTTGTTCTTGTATTTTATCTTCTACTGTACATACTGTATGTGACTATTGGGAATATTTAGTCAAATAAAAGGTGTGAAGTGAAAATATGTCTCCAGTCTGCTACAATACAATACAATACAATACAATACAATACAATACAATACAACTTACAATACAGTTTATTGTTGTATAGCCCAGAATCACACAGGAAGTGCCGCAATGGGCTTTAACAGGCCCCCCTCTTGACAGCCCCTCAGCCTGGACTCTCTGAGAAGACAAGGAAAAACTCCCAAAAAAACCTTGTAGGGAAAAACGGAAGAAACCTCGGGAAAGGCAGTTCAAAGAGAGACCCCTTAACAGGTAGGTTGGGCGTGCAGTGGGTGTCAAAAGTAGGGGGTCAATACAATACAATACACAGAACAGAACAATTCCTTAATACAGCATAATAATACAAATTTTAGAAGTACGGTTTAACAGTAGATGATATCCCATAATTAGGTTTGGATATTTTTAGAGTCCTGCAGACCTCATCCATCAAGCTGCATCCCCATTTGGCCATGCCACGGCTGAAACGTTGCTCCGATGAAAGGACCCCTCTTTCCCATGATTCCTGTGATCCTCCGTCAGGGATGACTTTACCACAGGTAGGCAAACAACTTGGCAGGTGGGCTGTGGCACCAAGTGGCACATTTGGGTACCGAGAACAGAAACAGAATAGGTGAGGGTTAGTATTCAAATATAATTATCATGTTACTTATGTTTTAGTGCTAATGACTGACAACAGAGATGACGTCTGTACAGTTAATCAGCAGCTCTAGTCAGGGTGTACTGAACTGAAGTAGTGAGTCTTCAGCCGGGATTTAAAGGCTGAGACTGAAGGGGCATCTCTTATAGTGGCAGGCAGACCACCCCACAGTTTAGGGGCCCTGTAACTAAAAGCTCGACCTCCCGCTGTTATTTTATTAATCCTTAATCCTTGAAATGTTTTAGATGAAGACATGTTCTAGCTTTCATATACAAACACAGTGTATCGCTCATCAGTTCTCCTTGGAAACAGATCACGATTTATTAACGTGTACATCTGTATTAATGTGTATCATCTTTTTTCCTAGTACTACAGATATTTAAGATAGATAACTGTTAAATGTTATTTCTGTGTCATTTCTTAAATCGATTTACTGTAAAACATTTCTATTTCTACACCACACACTGTTCAAAAAGTCGCACTTGAATGGTGTAGAAAATGTTACAATTTCTAAAGTGTTCACTGGACACGTCAGTGTGGCGCCAAATGTACACTAGGAAAGTCTAAAATGTTACCCCATAGTGCAGATTTAACACCAGTGCGGAAGGAGCGCCCCCTACGTGCTGCACACACACACGCCGCGGGCCCCCTAAACGGCTTTTCTCTTTTTGAAGCCCCCGCCTGCCTCGGGGGTCTTTTCCATAGACTTGCGAGCCGCTCGCACACGTGACGTGCTAAGCGCAGTGTTTCGTTCCCCAGCAGACCACGTGACGCGCTTTTCTTCGATATTGCATTGTTCTTTCTTTCTTTCTTTCTTTCTTTAATCTGTTATCGGATCGGTTCCGTTTAGTTTTTACTCTCATATGCCCGGGTATGCCAGTCACGTATCTCGGGCAGGACGCCACTTCATCTTCTCATCTCCAGTTTCTTGTCTCGACTTGTGCTGCTCGGCCGCCCTCGTAATTTGTACAAAAGTCGGTGACCGCGCGCTGCTCTTCTTCTGCCAGTTTTGTCGCCTGTCAGCTCGGCTCAGCTGCCCGCCATTTCCCTGTTAAGTTCCAGTTACATTCTGTGGACGGAGGAGTGTCTTGTGATGGCATTGGCTGGTGACGGTGCCAGGCGTGTCTTTCAGGTTTCGCACACGCCTTGTTGCGCTCACTTTATCTGATTTGTTATCAGACTGGAATCTACGTAATAGTGGAAGGCGCTATATAAGGTATGACGTGTTCTCTTCGTGTCCATGTCATTTTTCTGGGCTCCCACTTGTTTGGAGAAGATCGGACAGACGCCTAAAGTGGAAGACGACTTGCGTGTCTTTTCGATTTGCTTTCTTTCTGAAATTTCGGACGTGACGGGTCAGTAGATCACAGGGGTCCGTGAGGGTCTGCCACCCAGAACAGTCAGCCAGGTGAACGCGCGCGGGCACCTAGTGGGCGATTACATCACCTGGAGTTGATTAGGCTGCGCACCCAAATGAAAGAGTGCAGCGTCCGAGCGCCGGGACAGCAGGAGGACTGGCGGGGGTCACGGGCCGAACGACCGGAATTTTATTTCAGTGGCACTTTAGGGGTCTTCACTGGCTTGCGTGGCTCCTCGTTGCTTGATCGCTTCATTCTCGGACGGGTTCTCCGCATATGAAGTTGGCGTTTTGCTCATATGTGGGAATCCCCCGAAATCTTTAACGTATGGTGGGCTACCTAGCAGGGCACAACAGATTAAGAAAACCTGAACTTGGCCTGTGTGGCGGTGAGCCTATAAGTCCGGTAGCCCCTCGTCACAACGTGGATCTCAATAAACAGAAAGTCACTCGCAGGTTTCTTGTGGACTTAGGGAACCCGAAATGTGTCGCCCATGGCATCGCCCTGAAGAGCCACACTGGCACCCTCATGTTTGAGATTAGATTAGCAGACGGGCACAGACGGGGAGTTAATGGACCGGCGGCCACTTCAGGGGTTTAAGGAGCTGCTGGAAGGGGCTGCTAGGCTGGACAGGAGACCCCCGCATCGTGATGCTCGGCCATGGCGGACGAAAATGTGTGGCTGTCGCCCCTTATAAACTCTTCTTAACCTCTGGGATTGGCACCAGTCCAGCACCTGGCACACTATTAGTCAGTTGACCCATGTTTTGTTACTGGAGGCATCATATTCTCACTTTACGTGTGGCGAAGGTTCAACATCCTAAATGAGGAAAAAAAAAGTTTTAATCGGCAACAAGAAAAGTGAGGACTTCAGAAAAAGACGCAACCGCAAGTCAGAAAAGCGTCGCGGCGCCTTTAACCCTCAGCGCGTCGCCACACCGGTCACAGAACCGGACCGCCACGATGTCACGTGACCCTTAATCCGGTTTGACAGATCGGGCTAGTGGTCTGTGCGGAGCCCGACTAACAGACGGCGGAGTCCTCCGCGAACAGCCCGGGTGACAGTGACGGGGTTCGTGCTCTGCGCATGCCCGTTGTGCTCAGTCGGCCATACACTCGCGTTCAGCGGGCGCGTCCACAAAGCCTTTCAGCCCAGAGGGAGACGTTCACGCGATCACGTTAGTTAGTCCTTCTCTTGGCGCGAACGTTTCAGAAATCGATACACTGACGTGAACGCGCAGCGCTAATGACAGCGACACAATCTGGGGAGCCGCAGGGGCGCCTCATTTCACGCAGGTCTTTAACGCACGCGCGCCAGTGTGGTGGTCCTGCCCAGGGCTCGTCAGTGCCAGCGCCAACACCAACACCTACACCATTCATTTCTTTCTGTCTGCACACTTTATACACCGCATGTCACTACAAAGGAGTTGTCACAAGCAAAGAAAAACAAATGACAATAAGAGAAGAATAATAACAATGCATGAAAAGTACACAAAAGACACCAATTTACATAACAAAGACAATGGGGGGCATTGCCTGTCCGAGGAGAAGGGAGGGCAAAAAAAAAAAAAAACAAACATCTGCAGGGGTTGCGGTGGGCTGGCACCCTGCCCAGGGTTTGTTTCCTGCCTTGCGCCCTCTGTTGGCTGCATGGCTCCAGCAGACCCCCATAGTAAGGATATAGCGGGTTGGCTAATGGATGGATGGATGCATCTGCAGGGGGCCAGGGGGGTGGGGGTGTAAAAGACCAGCCAGCCTTCATAAATGTCCTTCTTTAATGTTTTTGATAAGCTCCGTCTTAGAGGGGGTCTCGTGGCAGGTTGGGGTCTTCACTTTTATTCAGGTGCTGCTGAGAAACGGAGAACCAGAGAAGAAGAAAAGAGCGGTGGTGGGGACATTGAAGGGTCTCCTCAGGGCACGCATGGCTCACCTTTCAAGAGCAGAAAGACACCGAACCTACAAAAAGGCAAAATGAAAAAGGGGGCATCTTAAAACGGTGCCAGCCTGGCGAGTCTCCATTGGTGCATAATGGCAGAAGACCGGCATTAGGAGATCTGAGGCTCTGACTCGCACCGTTGGTTGTGTTTAAAGTCGACTCTGAATGCCACGGGTGGCCAGTGTGATGCTGCCAGGGCTGCCATGCTGTGCTGACATTCGAATGTCGCCCATCACAGTGGAACCACCAGCGGGCAGCGTGATGAGAGGTCTGAGTTCACAAACTTCCTTGAAGTTGAGGTCCTAATTCCTTGAGAGGCCCGCTTTATTCCTACCTCCTTCACTATTCCCACTTTTCCTAAGATTTCCATTTTTCCTTACGTAGCTTGAGGAGATGACTACAAGGCCGACCTTGGGCCAAAGAGTCCACAGCGTCAGGGTCCTCATAGCTGTGGTGGCACACCTTCAGACTAATGGGAGTGTGGAGACCCTCATGCCTCGCCAAACTCAACACGACGGACCTCCGAACTGCAATCACCACCACGAACTAAGAATTGTTAACTGAGACCACACGGTGGAGAAGCCCACCCATTGACTAAGGCGATTTCTCAGAACTCTGTGCACTGTGGTGTCAAATGCTGCACTCACATCTAAGAGAAGAAGAAATCACACAGCCAAGCAGGAAAGAGTGAGCTGTGGGCACCAAACATGAGGTGCCAGTTTGACTAAATGCTTTCATAAAACACACAAAGTGACCACAGGCTGGCACCGGGCTTGTGTTCGGAGGCCCATGAGGACGTCTCACGCTTGTCTGGTGCACTTTAATGACCAAAAGAGAACTCCAGAAGATTAGATGTTCATTCGAGGTCCGCCATCACTGGTCTGAAGGTGCCAAGCTCTGCCAGTAGGGTCACGCCTTTACAAAGTCCCGCTGGGTACTCTGGGATTTTACTCTTCTTCATGGATTCACCGCTCCTCTGTGGTGGTCCCAGTGATGAAGATGAAGGGGTCTGCAGAGCTGGACGTGGACCTCGCTGGACAGACGTCTTGAATTCTTACCGTGCCCTTCTTTTATTATTCCTCTCGTGTTTCTTTACATTCTTTACTAAAAGTAATAAGAGGGGACTGAAGTTCATTTCCGTGACGTTGGATGCCCCCTGGGGGGTTGGCTGGCCCCCTTGAGGCCCCTGCAGATTTTATATTTTTTCTTCCGCTTATTTGGAGTTTGGTCATGTCATTGGTCTCATCACTTAGAAGTGACTCTGCCAGCTGCCAGTGACGTGTCCCCTTGGCGTGATTCCCGACTGCCTGGGTGGGTTTTTGTTTTTTTCATTATAATTTGTTCCTTTTTGTGTCTGACGACCCCTCAACATTTGTAAAGCACTTTGAGTTCATCGTTTGTGTGCCATGCAGAGAAATGGCAGTCTGTGGTGCCCCCCTGTGGCAGCTGCCTTAAATTACATTAAACGGATCGCCACGTTGCCCCCTCCTGTCATCTTTAATGTTCATGTTGTCTGCCCCTCCTCCCCCAGTTAAGATGCCCTTCAGAGTGTTTGCTTATCCTGCGACAGACCCTCGAGCCCCCCAGACTGATGGGGTGTCATGCCCATGTGGCTGCCTTGCCATCAAGGTGGACCACAGGCTTTGCTGACTGGACACTGAGGTCAAAATGAGTAAAAGTGAGTTGAGTGCCCTATGTGATGGGCATCTAATTTAACTGCAGTGTACCAGTGATGCCCTGTGTTGTGCCCATGATCTGTCAGTGTAGACACAGTTTGGGCATTCCTGGCATTGCCAATTATTAATCCCTCATCTTTGTCTTCCCAGTCCCACCATCACCATGTCAAGTGCCATGTCTGCCAGCTCCGACCTCAGTAAGTCCGTACGGGACAAGTACATGTGCCTCCCGCAGGGGGATAAGGTGCTGGTCACCTACATTTGGATCGATGGCACCGGAGAAAGACTGTGCTGCAAGACAAGGACCCTGGACTCGGAGCCCAAGGACATCGAAGGTAAGTGTGGTGCCACACATGGTGGCATAAGATGGGCACAAACCTCACTGGGCACATTCTGACTGAGTTGATTTGCCCTCAGATGTTCCCGAGTGGAACTTCTATGGCTACAGTGTCTACTGGCCGGACGGCTCCAACAAAGACATGTACCTGATGCCCGTGTGCCTGTTCAGGGACCCCTTCATGCTGGACCCCAACAAGCTGGTGCTGTGCGAGGTGCTCAGGCACAACCGCAAGCCAACAGGTAACACGTGTGTGTGTTTGTGTGTGTGTGGCCCCCCACCCTGATTGCCAAATCAATACCAGCTTTTGATCCTCCAGAGACCAACCTGCGCAACAGCTGCCATCAGGTGATGAAGCAGGCTGGGCACAGTCACCCTTGGTTTGGCATGGAGCAGGAGTACTCGCTGCTGGGCATCGATAAGCACCCCTTTGGTTGGCCCAAGAATGGCTACCCTGGACCCCAAGGTGAGCTGTGCCACCTCTTAATATTAGACAGTTGTCTGGTCCTCCTCTGGCACTGCCCGATCTCACTGTAACCCTCTTCTGCAGGTTCCTATAGCTGTAGCGTGGGTGCCAACAAAGTCTACGGCCGGGACATCGTCGAGTGCCACTACAAGGCCTGTCTGTATGCTGGGGTGAAGATCGCTGGCACCAATGCGGAGGCCATGCCCTCTCAGGTATGTGTGGGTTGGCACTAGGTCACAGTGCCCTCTGTGAGCCCCAGTCCATGAAGTCAGTAAATTGGGGTCTTCTTCTTTTGGTTACTCTTGTTAGGTGTTGTCACAGCGGATCATCTTCTTCCTGTCCTCGTCACAATCGTCACCTGCATGTCCTGTCTCACCACATCATGAACCTCCTCTTCTCCTCCTGCCTATCATCTTTATCCTTATCACCCATCTCCCCGTATACCCAGCATCTCTCCAAATCAATGCCATCTCGCCTCTCTGACTTTGTCTCCCACCCATCCCACCTGAGCGGACCCTTTGATGTCATATGTCTCATATAAGACAGCTGGTCTCACTACCGTCCTGTAGACCTCCCTGTCACTCTTGCTGATACCCGTCTGTCACCAATCACTCCTGTCACTCTTCTTCACCACTCCACCCCGCCTGCACTCTCTCCTTCACTTCTCTTCCACAATCCCCATTACTCTGTACCATGAAAGGCGCTATAATAACTGTCTCATTTCAGTGGGAGTTCCAGGTGGGGCCCTGCGAGGGCATTGCCATGGGCGATCACCTGTGGATGGCACGCTTCCTGCTGCACCGTGTCTGTGAAGACTTCGGGGTGGTGGCCACGCTTGACCCCAAGCCAATTGTGGGTGACTGGTATGGAGCAGGGTGTCACACCAACTTCAGCACGGAGGCCATGCGTAACAAGGGGGGACTTCAGTAAGTGAGGCGCATTTGTGGCAGGGTGAGGTGGGTTATGCCATCCTGAGGTGACATGCCATTTTGTTTCCAGGCATATCGAGGAGGCCATCGAGAAGCTGGCCAAGCGACACTCATATCACATCCGCATGTACGACCCTAAAGGGGGTGCCGACAACTCCCGCCGCCTGACTGGCTCCCATGGGACCTCCAGCGTCCACGAGTTCTCTGCTGGCATCGACAACCGTAATGCCAGCATCCGCATCCCCCAGCATGTTGGAAAAGGTGGCTGTGGCTACTTTGAGGACCGGCGCCCCGCTGCCAACTGTGACCCATACGCCGTGACGGAGGCCATCA
>NC_053166.1:2592892-2597892 GCF_016835505.1 Polypterus senegalus | reverse complement strand
TGAACTTTTCCACATTTTGTCACATTACAGCCACAAACATGAATCAATTTCATTGGAATTCCACGTGAAAGACCAACACAAAGTGGTGTACACGTGAGAAGTGGAATGAAAATCATACACGATTCCAAACAGTTTTTACAAATAAATAACTGAAAAGTGGGGTGTGCGTAATTATTCAGCCCCCTGAGTCAATACTTTGTAGAACCACCTTTTGCTGCAATTACAGCTGCCAGTCTTTATGGGCATGTCTCTACCAGCTTTGCACATCTAGAGACTGAAATCCTTGCCCATTCTTCTTTGCAAAACAGCTCCAGCTCAGTCAGATTAGATGGACAGCGTTTGTGAGCAGCAGTTTTCAGATCTTGCCACAGATTCTCGATTGGATTTAGATCTGGACTTTGACTGGGCCATTCTAACACATGGATATGCTTTGTTTTAAACTATTCCATTGTTGCCCTGGCTTTATGTTTAGAGTCGTTGTCCTGCTGGAAGGTGAACCTCCGCCCCAGTCTCAAGTCTTTTGCAGACTCCAAGAGGTTTTCTTCCAAGATGGCCCTGTATTTGGCTCCATCCATCTTCCCATCAACTCTGACCAGCTTCCCTGTCCCTACTGAAGAGAAGCACCCCCAGAGCATGATGCCGCCACCACCATATTTGACAGTGGGGATGGTGTGTTCAGAGTGATGTGCAGTGTTAGTTTTCCGCCACACATAGCGTTTTGCATTTTGGCCAAAAAGTCCCATTTTGGTCTCATCTGACCAGAGCACCTTCTTCCACATGTTTGCTGTGTCCCCCACATGGCTTGTGGCAAACTGCAAGCGGGACTTCTTATGGTTTTCTGTTAACAATGGCTTTCTTCTTGCCACTCTTCCATAAAGGCCAACTTTGTGCAGTGCACGACTAATAGTTGTCCTATGGACAGATTCCCCCACCTGAGCTGTAGATCTCTGCAGCTCGTCCAGAGTCACCATGGGCCTCTTGGCTGCATTTGTGATCAGCGCTCTCCTTGTTCGGCCCGTGAGTTTAGGTGGATGGCCTTGTCTTGGTAGGTTTACAGTTGTGCCATACTCCTTCCATTTCTGAATGATCGCTTGAACAGCTCCGTGGGATTTGGAAATCTTTTTGTAGCCTAAGATTCATATCTGTAACACATTAAGTTACAATTGTCTTAAAATTCATCGCTTGCTGCCTCTCAACCTTTAATCTCCAGAGTTTCCCCACACGTGTCCCGGATGTGATCCTTTACGCTAATATTTTGCTAATTGAATTGACACAAACACGTCTGCCAATGAATTGAACAAAATGTCCATCAGAATGCGTCATTAGAGCCCCGAGTTGTAGAAAGTAAAGCAGACCAGCAATCCGCTCATTCAGACGTCACGTTTAGTTCGTTTATAACACACAGCAGCGACTCACACATTTTATGAAATGTCAGAATCTTTGGGTTTTCAAAGGCTCGGAGTGCAGCACTTTAAAGAACAAACTCGGACCCGGAGAGAGACGCTGAGCGTCACCCCCCGATGTGAACGGCGAGCCCGCACGTCTGCTTCTCGCTGATCTCCTCCGATGCGATTCTCGCGTCCTTCCCAGGGTGTTGATTCTGCAGACCCCTTTATTTTGAATTTCTTGATTATTAGTGACCCCCCTTTATACAGCACATCTTAGTATGGAAGACCACCTGGACTGGGCGCCTCCTTGCTATCCTGGAGAAGAGGCCTCCTTCGTCACTTGAAATTTAATTTAAACTCCTCAAAGGGACCTCCCGTTATCAGTCGAGCCAGGGCTCAAAGGGAATATTTGAGGAGACGTTTCCATTGCAGCCAATCATCTCATATTCAGTTTGAACTTAGAGCTCTTTTAATATAAACACCGTCTATACACACACACACACACACCCCGCCGTGCCCTCTGAGTGACACACACACAGCTCCAGTATTTCACAGCACACCAGTGCCCTATGAATCAGACAGACACAACTTTCCTCCCTCTTGGCACTTGGACAGACTTCCTTATCTTGGGCACAAGCAGCACACGATGTTTTATGTCGCAGATCTCACCGTTACTTTACTTTCTAGGATGGCGTGTTTTGTCTGTTTTTGTTTCGAGATCTTTCTTCATGTTCCTGATTGAGACTTTCTGCGTTTATTTTTTCTCCTGAACTGTTTGCAGACCTACGAGTGTTTGGGGGTCTACCTGCAGTTGTTCCGTTGCCTTCGTTAAGATCTCGTTGGCTCGCGACACTTCGCTCGGACCCGGCACACCGTGAGTAGTCGCACCTTTCTTTCGGGTTTTGTTCGGATGTCTGTCCGTTCTGCAGTGGCGCTGGCTGGCTGGCGTGTTTTTGAACCTTTGTGCCATGGTGGCATGTGGGAGAGCAGGTGGCCGCGTGAAGAGTGCCTACGTTTTATTTCGTATCATTTTTCTGGATCTGATCCCCTGTTCTTCAGCTTATGAGCTAAAACGTATTCATTGGCATGGCGCTGGCTTATTCGTCTGTTGAGCAGAGGAGCCTGAAGTGGGTGCTTCGCCCATGAGCTCAAATGACTGCGTGGTCCCATAGACCACCCCGCTATACATCGCGGTTCTCGTCGGAGGCTGCCCTCAGGTTCTCTCGCCGTCAGTTTAATTCCTACAGAGGCGTATGAGGGCCACTGAGAAGAAAAAAAAAGTATATGTGGAGAATAAAGTGGACATGTTGACGTTATTCTCGGCTTTTCCACTTTATTCTCGTAGTTTATTTGATCATTTAAGTAGAGGATCATAAAGTAAAGTTCATCTCAAAATGAATGCTTGTTTTCCTAGATGTTCTCAAACCCCGTCCGAAGTTAATGTCGCACATTAAATGCTTTGTGTTGTGTCCCCGACCGAGTTGTTAATCACTACGCGCTTCGTAAGCGGACTTCCTCTGCACTGAGGAGGCGCGGGTATGAGGGGCCAAACAGGCCATAAATCATATATTTCTGCGTGTAACCTATCGGTTTACGTGTGAACACTATTGGTGTATGAATATTTAGTAACGCTTTGCATGCATACTTAATTGGTTTGCCTGCGTACAATACTGGTGTCATTCATATGAACTATATTGGTTCGTGTCCGTATATTATTCGTTTGTACGTGCATACCACTGGTTTGCATATGATATTGATTTGCATGTGTATAACACTGGTTCCAGTACGTTTGTTATTGGTTTGTGAGTTGAACTCTATTGGTTGGTTTCGCGTATGAAACATACTGGTTATACGCGCGCACCCTACCGCAACTCTGTGTATGAACTGTATCGGTTCTGCGTGTGAACTCTATTGGTTGTTCACGTAATCGTCAGTGGAAATGGGCGGGGCAAGAAACAGGAAGAGGTAGAGTCATGGAGTGTGAAGACTAGTGGCTAGGAGACGCACCTGAGTTTAAACGGCACTACTGTATATATTTTTTTCCGCACAGTACGTTTGCTAAACGGCTTGGTGGTAATTATTACTATTGACCAGAATCTACCCTTGAGTCTGTAATGAACACCAGGCTGAAGTTAGGTACGTATTGGGCCGTCTTCTTATTCGGTCCCATCTACATGCTTGCTTGCAACCCGCAGCTGTACTTGTTCACACAGTATTTGCAAAATTGTTACTTATTCTAAAGGCAAAATATTCAACATTTACGATTGACGTCTTTATGCAACATAACATTTAGTTACTACTAGTTACATTTATTATGCCCGGTGACCCCGCACCGCGCCGCACAGACAGGTGAAGTGACTTGCTCAGGGTCACACAGTGTCAGTCCCAGGACTTGAGCCCACGAACAAAGGGTTGAAAGTGCAAAGCCATAACCGCAATGCTTACACATCTAAAACGTGTAAATGAATTGACTAAACGTGTCAATTCTTTGAAAAGCTAAACATTTAGGACCTGCACGGGTCAGTTACATCTTATTGGGCCACCTTACCTTCACAGTTGTGTGACAAGACAGATGCGTTTTTTAAGATGCAGCGGAGTTTTGCTCTGCCCAGTGCGAGTATCAGGGTGAAACTGACAAAGTATTCCCACTTCAAGATCAGATAAATGGGGCTTACTGGGATATTTAACGGGCACTGTAAAGTGTTAAATGGCGTTGGGCCACCTTAACTTTCATAGTTTTGTGACATTGACGTATATAAACTCGTCCAGGACAGATTCCTTTGTTAAATTAGAGTTTAACAATTTATTTTTTCAAATAATGGATCAGTCTGTAATGATGCTGATTAATGTACACGCTGTAGAATATTTTGCCTTGCTGTTATAATCGAATAAGAAGCTGCTTTGCAAAGCTGTGTGAATAAGTAGCTGACTGCAAACTTATACTGGGAGTAGTGGGAGTGACTAAAATGGCAGCCGAATGCGTACCCAACTTCAGCCCTGTGATCATTTCAGAATTAAGGGGAGATACTGGACTGGTGAACAGAATGACCACCAAGCCCTTCACAAACATACAGTGACGTGCACAAGTATTCACTCCCTTTAAGTCATCCTAATGTTCTGCATGACAAAAGATTTGTCCCCACATTTATCCATTTGGTATTTTTAAAGTGAACTCTTGTGCAAAACAAAATGTTATCAAACTCCAAATAACTGAAGAAAAACTCCAAAGTGATGGTCTGCCTCTAAGTATTCAAGCCCAACACTTTGTCAAGCACCTTTTTGCTGCAGTAACAGCCTTTATTCTTTTGGGGTATGTCAATACGGCCCAGTTCTGCACAGTGCTCAGGCGTGATTCTCCCCAGTTCTTCTTGGCATGATTTCTAGGTGCCCTCTATGTTGGTAGGATGGCATCTCTGAACAGCGGTTTTCAAACAGTGCCCCAAATTCTCAACAGGGTTAAGATCAGGGCTTTGACTTGGCCATTCTGAAACATTTGCTGTCTGGTTTTGAGCCATCCCAGTGTCACTTTGGTCTACTGCTTAGGGTCATTGTCATCTTGAAAGATGAATCTTCTCCCGAGCTTTAAATTCATAGCAGACTGGAACGAGTTCT
>NC_053166.1:2377896-2592392 GCF_016835505.1 Polypterus senegalus | reverse complement strand
CAGGGCACCTCTGAAGCTGCGGTACAGGAGAGACCTGTGCTGAGCAGGAGAAGGGCACTTGCCAAACCGGAGGGTGAGGGATCACTGATAAAAAGGCTAAGGACAGACAGGAGTCCCCTGTGCCATTTGTGACACTAGTCGATATTAGGAGACTAAAGAGACAATCATGGCAGCACTGCGCAAAAATACCAAACAAGCCATACAGCATGTAGCGAGGAAAAGAGCCAAAGAAAGGAAGCCAACAGTAATTGTCAGCCTTAGTTTAAAAGTCGATTCTACTTCATGCGTTTCTGATGCTCCAAATTACAGCAGCCACACAATAATACGACACGTTTGAACCGAAACCCCCCCTGCCAACTTAGCACACAGACTCAGATGGTACTCACCCTTGTGGTGTCATTAGATTCACCCTGCTGCTGTCCGTTACCCTGGCAGGGAGCTGCGAGTTCCTGGGTGCCCGACTCATGTCTCTGTGAAGAAAGACCAAAGAGCGGCCATCAGTATCGTCACTACAGCCCACTAGCTCAGGCCAGATGACCGGAACTCTTTATCAAACACTCATGTCCAGCAGGTAGGCTGGGCCGGGTCTCTCTGGGGGCTTTATGGCCGCATTCGGCACAGAAGCGAAATTACAAAATAAGCACGAAGGCCCGGTCACGACCTCGGCGATGCTATGCTCACATTACGTATGGCAGCTCAAACGAGGAACACAGGAGCGCGACTTGCACTTCTGAAACGCGACCTTCTGGCCGGAGCAAACGCCAGCGTCTGGCAGCCGTTCAGCCTCCCCGCACCCCGAGCTCCCACCGCTGTTTTACCCGCTTGAGGTCAGACTCTAACGAACAATAAGGGTGGCACTAACATGTCACCTTTGTAGAGGGACGCCAAACTCACCAGCTGTGCTGAAGAAGACGCAGCCGTAAGCGGACCTCCTGTCTGTTTGTTTTTATGTTCAGAAAAGCCGCCAAGAAGTACGAGACGCCGTGACGTCACAAGCACAACCTCCGCCGTTGAGCGAATAGAAGCACATTACTGCCACTTGGTGGTGCGGAGGAGGAATTACAGGGCTCTGCGGCGCAGCCGTGCTTCAGCGAGACGTGAAAAGCGCGTTAAATGTCAGCTGCCGCGGGTGCAAAACATACGAGTGAGTCTGGCCAGTCACACGCATGTTATTATTAGTTTTATTATTTCTAAAGATCAACTTACTGGCCTGAAGCTGTGTCAACCTCATTCTGGACTGGTGCCTAAGGTGTCTGACCAATAAGTGTGACGCCGGCTAATGTCTGACCAGGAGGTGGGCACTTTTTAAAATAGCTCTACCCCTGTTTTCTGAACCAGCTTAATGTAATTTTAAGGGTGCAGGTCCTAACCCTAACCCTAATTTCTCACACACACTCTCATGCTGTGCCAGTTTAGAGTGACCAGTTAAGGTGACTGGTGTGGCCTTGGGATGAGAACTGGAGGACTGGAAGAAAGTCCCACAGACACAGGAAGACAAACAGCAGCAGCACTTCAGCATCTGGAGTTAACAGGCACAGAATAACAACAACAAAACATAAAAACATAAGGAGAGGGTCAAAACCTAATCACTAGGCCACAACGTTGTGATGCTGCCCTTCAGAAAGGTCACAGAGGGCCACACCTGCCATCTTTACAGGCCTCATCCCTGGCATCCTGGCCCGAACACAAAAGGCGGGCCTGACAGATGGCGCCGAGGCTTTTAAAGCCTAAATATCACAAAACATCAAAGGGTGTTGGGGTTAGGAGTCCCAAAGAAAGCAACATGGGGGTGAAGCCTCCAAATACTCAACCAAAGGCTTCCCTGGTCAGACTAGGCCAGGCCTCCTTTGTCTGCCTGGGAAAGGCCTCACCCCAGTGGGCTTGATCCTAACTCCAGTGGCCTGCCTCAGCCTACGCAGGCTCAGAAGAGATTGGAGCCTCAGAAATAACTTCAGCATCTGAAAATAAAGACAAAGAAAGTGAAAGAAGCAGCGCAAAGGGATTTGACAAAGCAAATAAAGTCCAAATGCAAAATTCAGAAATCGCAATCCTTTAACCAGTGCCAAGAAAGATCAAGAAAGCAGAAAAGTCAACCCCAATCAAAATAAGAAGATGCCCGAATACCAAAGGAGCAAAATGTGAATTTAAAGGCAGAGGGCGTGGCCAGAAGCTGAGGCTCCGCCCTCAAATCGCAAGGGACACAGCATAGGAAACGAAGAGGAGGAACGTCGAAGAAAGGAAAAGAACAAGAAGAAGAAAGACAAGCAGCAGACCCCCATGACCCTGTAGTTAGGATATAGTGGGCTGGATAATGGATGGATGGATGGAGGACAGTACAGATTGGACAAGTGCCCTCATGTTGGTTACCTTCTGCGTTAGGCGGCGGGCACACGCTTTGAAGCTTCTCTGCTACAGCACAAGGCACATCCTCCTCTTTAGCCGGGTGCCGCTTTGTGAGATGATGTTCTCCATCTCCGACTGGATTTAGGGGACACCTCAACGTTGTGCTGAACCTCTCAGATCAAAGTCAGCGTCCCAGCGATTCGGTCCTTGCTGACCCCCAGTGTAGGTGCCGCCTCTCCCTCAGGCACACGTTGGTGATCTTCAACGCGCTTTTCTTTCTTTCCTTCTGCTCCTTCTCCGCCGTCGTCACACCTCCTGGTTTCTCACTCTCTGCTCCGCCTTTGCTCACATACGATTTTACGTGTGCTGGGAAGGCGGTGCTCAGTCGACTGCCATCTTGAGCGAGGTGGACACGTCTTTCACATGTCTCTCTTACGCGTGGCATCGCTTCACTTCACTTCACCAGGGTTTGGATGCATGGCACCCTTGTCTAACTCCTAGGCACTCTCCCAGTCCAGCCCCAGGCTGATTAATGGGATTATGCCAGCCTTGATTGTCACCACACCCCAGGTGTCCTGCTGTACAGAGCGGATTGATGGCAGGGTGACCAGACAGAGGGCACAGATCTGGAGCGTGTAACGGGTCACAGAGGCAGGAGTGGACATCGTGCCATTGGCTTCTTGGATGCACACAAGCCCTGCCGTCTGGTTGACAGATGCTGCCAAGTTCTGTCCATCAAAGTTGCCAGTCGATGAGTTATGGCTAGCGGTTCACTGGCAGAGGTGGGGACATCTCTGGATATCACTTTGTCATTGATCGGTCCGATCGGATCAGACTCTGAGGCCTCACGCCAACGAGCCTCTGTGGGAAGAACCGGTGCTTGAGCCTCTGCAGCACCCGGGCAATGCCAGCCTGTCCTACATCAGACAAAGCCACGTCAAGCACACAAAACAGCAGCCATTTGTGCTGCAGGGGTCAGTCTCCCTGGCACCTAATCAGGTGGTCTGCCTCCTGGGGTTCAGCAGACAGGAGACAAGACAGCGAAGACAAAGGAATACGAGGAAAGGTAGCAGAATCCACGATGCAACAATGATGAAGCAACACTGCGAGATCAGCAGTCAACCACAATGGTACACAAATGTTAGAAGTGAAATGAACGAGAAAAAGAAAAGCAGCACGTGAACCTGAGCCACCGTGCCAACCTGGGCAGTGCCACCCCATCTTATGACCTACTTATTCTGCTCCGAGGGCTCAACAGAAGAGTGCCCACGATGTTCTGCCCAAACCCCATCCTCCATCCATGATGCTGGTCTGCCGCCAGTCACCACAATGCCAACAAAGTTCAAAGGGTGACACTTTGAGGTTCTTTAACTTTCTCGACAGGCCGATGGGTGGGCCTGGTACATCAGGAGGTGAGAGACGTAGCCAGCAGGGGGCACTAGCCTCACAAGTGGACAATGACAACAAGAAGCATGGCACAGATACTGTAATAATGCCAGCCACATCCTGAGAGGAGGTGGAGGTGCCCGCAGGTGACTCCTGGTGCTGTGGTGTCTGGAGGGGCAAAGGTTATGGGGGCAGAGCAGGTGAGTGGTGCGGGGCTCTCAAACGTTGGCACTTTCTATTACATTATTGTCATTTTCTTTTGGTGCAATAAACCAATCAAAGTTCAGCTAGGAGCCCCGCCCCTTTGCAGTAATTAAAGATTCCGGTGGAGCCCAAGAAACACAAACATGGAGAAGAAAAAGGAGAGCAGCAGAGAAACTTGAGAGGAGCAGAAAGAAAAGGCAAGAGCGGAGCTTGACGGGCACACAGACCAGCAGGACATGATGAGCTCTGAGCGGGGACATGGTAACCTGCACTGGCACTGCCAGGGACGGCTGCATTTGTGATAGTATAAGGACCTTTGGCACCTTCTAATACAGGGCCTTTCCTGCCTCTATCTGTAATATGGTCCCTTATCTCTCTCTGTCTATGATATGGTGCTTTTCTATCTGTCTGTCTGTTAATTAATATGATGTTTTGTTTTTTCTTCCATTCGAGTTTGCCATGGCATCAGACTGGCAAACACCTGCCCATCTCTCATACAGTACTCTCTGTGTTTTTTAACCCCTTCTGGTTTGTCTTGGACCTGAAGAGGCAGCGAGTGGCGCGTAGGTGCCCGCACTCTACACACCTGCCAATCCGGTGACTATTGATGGCACTCCATGTGGGTACAGTACTATCCACTATGAAATATTAAAAGTTAATTCTTGAGAGACGCTGCTATTTCTCCAAGATTATAAATAACAATGCTAGGAATCCCAGAGTCTTATTTTCTACAATTGATCGTCTGCTAAACCAGGTAACTCAAAGGAATGCCTCCTAAGTGCTTCCAGTGAAACCTGTGAGGCTGTCGCTGTATTCTTCAATCAAAAAATTAATGATATTAGAAATAACTTAGTATATCTCCTGCAACACTGCGGACCCTCCTAAACCCCAGCATCCTGTTATAAATAAATTCAACTCTTTCACCAGGATAGATTTACCCGATTTATATAAAATAATCTCTCAACTGAGACCCTCCACCTGCGTCCTTGACTCAATACCAACAAGTCTTGTCAAAGAAGTATCAGGCGTGCTAATTGATAATATTCTGGACATTGTAAACTCGTCATTAGATACGGGGGTCTTCCCAGACTGTCTAAAGACGGCTGTAGTTAAACCGCTAATCTCGACCCCTCGGCTCTTGAATATTTTAGCCCCATTTCTAACCTGCCCTTCTTAAGTAAAGTTCTGGAGAAGGCAGCCATTATGCAGTTAAATGACCACCTCAATAAACCTGCTGTTCTTGATAAGTTTCAGAACAAATCACAGCACAGAAACTGAACTCGTTAAAGTCGTCAATGACTTGCAGGTCAACGCAGACAGAGGCCGTTTATCTGTTCTCATCCTCCTCTTAGATCTGAGTGCCGCATTTGACACCATTGATCACAACATTCTTAGAAATCGCCTGAGTCAATGGGTGGGCCTCTCTGGCAGGGTCTTAAATTGGTTTGAATCCCACCTGACAGGGAGAAAATTCTTTGTGAGTTGTGGTAATCAAATCTCAAAGTCACATGATATCCGATATGGTGGTCCACAAGGCTCTATCCTGGTCCGCTGCTCTTCTCAATCTACATGCCTCTGTTAGGTCAGATTATCTCAGGGCACAACGTGAGCTACCACAGCTATGATGACGACACACAGCTGTACTTATCTATAGCACCTGATGACCCCGACTCTCTCGATTCACTGACCCCCAATGTCTGACTTGTATCTCAGAATGGATGAATAGTAACTTTCTCAAGTTAAATAAAGAGAAAACTGAAATCTTAGTGATCAGCAATAATGGATACAATGAGGTTATTAGAAATAAACTGGATACATTAGGATTAAAAGTCAAGACGGAGGTAAAAAGCTTAGGGGTGATTGTTGACTGTAATCTGAATTTTAAATCCCATATTCATCAGACCACTAGGACAGCATTTTAAGAAACATAACAGAAGTTAGACGTCTTATATCACTGAAAGATGAGCTGAGAAATGAGTTCACACGTTTGTGTTCAGTCGACTAGATTACTGTGACGCACTCCTCTCAGGACCACCAAAAAAAGACATCAATCAGTGACAACGAGTGCAGAATGGAGCTGCTAGAATCCTAACTGGGAAAAGAAAATCTGAGCACATCACACCAGTCTGAGCGTCACTACACTGGTCACCTGTGTCATTCAGGACTGACTTTATAATTCTGCTCTTATGGTTTATAAAGCCTTAAATAATCTGCACCATCTTATATATCAGAGTGTCTGACATCTTATACTCCAAATCTTAACCTCAGATCTTCAAATGAGAGTCTGCTTAGAATTCCAAGAGCTAAACTTAAAAGAAGTGGTGAGGCGGGCAGGCGGGTGGTCTTCTGCTGTTATGAACCTCAAATCTGGAATACGAGCCAATAGGAAGTCAGCAGGCTGATACGGTGGAGCACACGGCTGAGAACACGTTACTGTAACATGGCCTTCTCATAACTTCACTTTAATTTAATCCTGATACTCCGTATGTTCAATTCATCATAATAACTATTCATGGTGGCTCTATAACCTGTACTGACCCCACTCTCTCTTCTGTTTCTTTTTCTGGTTTCTTTGTAATGGTGACCTGCACCACCGCCACCTACTCAAAGCTTCATGATGCTCCAACAATGATGGACGGATTAAAAGGCAGAAGTCTATGTGACCTTCATCATCATCAAGTCTTTCCGTGAGAACCCTAAATCCAAAGAGGACTCTTTCATTTATGTGAGGTAGAATGACGAGAGGGGACTGGGCTGGTGGTCTCATCATCTGGAATCCCTGCAGATTTTAGTTTTTCTCCAGCCGTCTGGAGTTTTTTTTTTTTGTTTTTTCTGTCCCCCCGGCCGTTGAACTTTACTCTTATTCGATGTTAATTAATGTTGATTTATTTTATTTTCTTATTGTGTCTTTTATTTTTCTATTCTTTATTATGTAAAGCACTTTGAGCTACTGTTTGTATGAAAATGTGCTATCGAAATAAATGTTGTTGTTGTTGTTGTTGTACAGCCCCTCGTCGGACTTCCGCCACCTCTGCCTTCATCAGCAGTAGTTCGGGTGGTCCCTGCAGTTTGAAAGCTAAAGGAATCAATGACTTGTTAATCAGGTTGAAATGCCTTCTGTTACTGTCCTTTATGACGTATCGCGCATATTCTTGCGTTGTATTATATGCTTATAAATAAAGCCTTATACAGTATACTGTAATTTACCGACCGGCCCCGCCCTCTCAATGACCACGCCTCCTTGCCCCTACGGCCTGCCTCCTCTCCCCGCCCTCGCGCCGCTCTCTCCTCGTCGCGTGTAGCTGCCGGCTGCGACCCGACGTCTTAAAGGCCCCGCCGAGCGCTCGTTGGCCCCCGCAAACAACATGGAGCACCGCGCCGCCTCCGCTCCTGGCACCTCGGCGTGCCGCTCGGCTCACTCGTCCGCCCTGGACGCGCTTCTTGTGCTTCAGGAGGAGATCGACGTGTACGAGGCGGACATGGCGCCCAGGGGCGGGCGACTCAAAGTCTTCTTCTCTCTGGTGATCGGGGCGCTCCGAGCGGCGGTGCAGCAGTTCGCCGAGCTCGCGGATCGCCGTTTCGCGGAGCTGCGGCTCGAAATGTCCGCCAAAGAGGAAGAGATCGCGCGGCTGAGACTGCAGCTGGAGAGGAGTTGCACGGCGTCTGCGGCCACGCCGGGCTTCGGGGGACTCGGAGCCGCGCGAGGTAAGTGAATGCGTGCAGCTGATATAGCGCCTTTCACTCGTGACAGACAAAGCATAAACTGTAATTGAACTGCTGCATATGACAGGACATCCCGCGACATGATCGTAACTCGTTCAATTACAAAAGAACCTCATTACATTATGAATACATTATTAATACGTTTAAAACTTGGAAATTATGAAAAGGTGCACCAGTTCAGTTCATGATTCTGAAATGGCAGAAATCGTTTTTATTTTTTGTCAACTTATTGTACTTGGGGGCAGCACGAGGGTAGCAGGGTGGCGCAGTGGTAGCCTCACAGTAAGGAGTCCAGCTGGGTTTGCGTCTCGGGTCCCGCTGTGTGGAGTTTGCATGTTCTCCCCGTTCCACCCTCAGTCCAAAGACATGCAGGTTAGGAGGACTGGCGAGCCTAAAGTAGGGTTAGGGTGAGGGTAGGGAGTCCAGTGATAGCTGGGGTAGACCCCGTGCCCCTGGACTAAGCTCATTTGACTAAGCAAAGGGATATTTTGCTGATTAAACGTTTAGCCATGAGGCGTGTGTGGGGTCTGCTGAGACCACCTGTGCTGGTGGCTTACACGGGCAGCACATTCACGCAGATAAGTGGCTGCTTGATGCTCAGTTTGGCCGGCAGGTCCGGCTGTCTGACATTTAAAAAGCTGAAACCTACACGCCGGCCTGAGTGGCCCCTCTGAAGGTAAATGTGACCTGGTGGTTCCGAATGTTTCTCTGCAACGAGGCCTTTCTGAGGTGGGGTGAGTCGTAGATCATCAGCAGTCGCTGACAAGAGAAAACCAAACCTTTTATTTTAGTAGCATGTGCGTCCATTAAGGGGGGGTTGGCCCCCCTTAAACTTTCACTGTCAGTCAGTGTTCTGCACGGATGGCAGCCATCCATCCAGTCACAAGTAGTTTGTATAGCGCCTTTCACGTGGGCCCAGTGTTGGCATGCTGTCCATTCAAATCAAAATCTGCTTTGCCCCAAACTGGAGAAGCAGACTGGCAGCTCAGACGTTACTTGAGTAGCTATATAGCACCTTTCACTCTTAGCCAGTGAGCTGCACAGTAAAATGGATGTGCCCAGTCCGGTGTAGTTTCTGTAGTGTCTTACATGGCGTTGCCCTGGCAGATGCCAGCAGGCTCCCCACACTTTACTACAAGCTCTCTATATAGAACCTTGAACTGGAGTGACTGCCATCACCAACTGGCGCTGAAGGAGAAGTGGTCAGTTGAGCTGGTGGCACTTCACCGTGTGAGACGACCAGTAGGCTGGCCGAGTGCCCGTCGATGGTATGGGTCTGCCCAGCATGACCTGGCTGTGTCGTCCTGCTTGGTCATAGCTGCTGACCGCTTCTCTTGTCCCACAGGTGCGGCCGACGCTTTGACCTGCAGTGACATGCTGGGCCTTCCAGAGGTGAGTGGGCCTGCCCGGGTGACTGCTGCCCAGGCCGAGGTCTCCTTGCACAAGAGTACTTGGAGTGAGAAGAAGAGCAAGGAGGATGGCAGTGCCCAGGTGAAAGTCGAGAAATGGCAGCAGGATGTTCTCATTAAAACTGAACCGACGGACTTGTGGGCGACCAGTGCCCTGGCAGACTCTGCACCCGAGTGTGGCACACACATCCAGCTGGTCTCTGATCAAAGGCCCAGACTGCAATCGGCAGAGGTTTGGTGTCTGCTGGTGCAGGCCAAGCAGTTGGGGGACGAGCGGGCACCAAACGGCATTGACCATGAATCAGATGTGCCACCAGTGCTCCAGCAGCCTGCAGAGGGTAAGTGCCAACTCCAGTGGGTTGGGTGGGTGAGTTTCCGTTACAATGCTAAACAAGCTGAGAATCCAACAGACCTTCTGCCCGCAACCTGATGGGTCCTTGGCGTTGGGGGGGATGGGGTTTTTTGTTTGGTCCCTTGTCACTTTTAGTGGCCTGGGTCCAATGCTTGTGCCAGTTTTGAAATGGCAGAGGACTCCACTGTGGTCACACAAAGTGAGGGACCAAGCTGAGCTGCCAATATAGCGCCCTGATATCAAATGCATAGCTAAAGGAGCAACATGCTGGTGTTGGCTTGGATTTGTCCCAAAGCTGTTGAGAACGATGAGTGGCAGCCATTTCTGGGCGCCGAGGCGACCCCTGGGTGTCATTCGCTGCCATTTATTTAAAGCGCCTTGACAGACTCTGAAAGCCGAGGCAGGGGTTCAAATTTCTTACTTCAGAAGGCTGTGGTGATCTGTGGGCAGAGGCTGGCCAGTTCAGTTAGGGGGCACCTTGGTCACACAGCCATGGCGTGACTTGGTGTGGCGCTCTGTGGTCGTTGTACCCAGGTGAGATGATCCGCCATTTCTGCACTTCGCCTTTTTGATCGAATCCTAACATTGTCTCGGAATGAGCCCAATGCCAGGCGCTATATAACCATTGCTGTACTGACTTGAAATGCGCTCTGTCAAGTCATTCTTAGATTGGCGCATGTGCCATCTTGTGATGCCTGGCCCATGAAGAAAACGAGGTGATGCATTGCAGTTTGTATAGCGCCTTTCACCAACTCGGCTTTACAAGTGAAGTGAGGGGACAGAATTTCGTCCCTGACCTCAACTTGCTGGCCTTGCCCCAAACTCAAGCAGCCATTAAAGGGGTGAGTGTTTCTAAACTGAAAAGGAGAGGGGAGCCCCTGAAAACAACCACAACAAAAGCACAAATGGATACCCGAGAATCCAAAGGGCAGCCGCTGGGGCGGGCCGAGAGTGGTGACATCAGGAGGCCCCGCCCCCTCAGGGAGTGCTCAGGGCGCAAATCAAAGTCGAACAGAATCCATCCATTATCCAACCCGCTATATCCTACCTACAGGGTCACGGGGGTCTGCTGGAGCCAATCCCAGCCAACACAGGGCGCAAGGCAGGAAAGAAACCTCGGGCAGGGTGGTGAACAGAATCATCAACGTAAATGACAAACGTCAACTGAAAAGAATTAAGAAATGAGAAAAAAAGGCAAATGAGCCAACCCGAGACCCTGGCTGCTGCACGTCCAGTCATTTCAAGGAAAGAAATCAACTCCTGGGGTCCGCACTCAGCTGGGCTGCCCACCGCCCCTCAAACACACCACTCAAGGGAGGGCCAAGTCTTCAAATCCTTACAGGGAGAGGATGGCAGTAAAACCCCATAACGAATGCCAAGCTCCTGCCCTTGAAAGTCGTCCCACAGTAGTGACAAAGCGGACTGGCGTGTGTCATTTGTGATTTGGCCTCGGTCTGCGGGGCAGGAAAACTAAAAGAAGAGGCGATGATCTCATCATTTGGCTCCCTGGCATCACACGGCGAATGAGGCACATGACCTGCACTGGGTGGGAGCGTCGGTTACGGCACTACGGCCATGTGGCACGATTCCCTGAGGGTGGTCTGGCACACAGGACCCTCATTGTTGAGGCCTGAGTGGCTGTACCAGGCCAAGGGGATGCCCACATAACACCAGGCTGCAGATAGATGGGTGGGAATGGACCGCGTGTCTGTCTGGGGGGGCTGCCAACCAGGATCCTGAGCTGTTTTGCCATGTGGTGGGTGTGGCAACGTGCTGTACCCGCGTGTGCTCCCTGGCATGGCCCGGCCTGACCTGCACTTCTGACTTTTGGGGATCTGAACCTTTGCATTTTGCGCTTGTTATCAATGGTCCCGGGTTCAAGGACGTTGTGGCAGCCAATCCATGCACTCGGCTCACTCGTGTCTCTCATTTCAGGTGCAGGAGACGCACAGACGTTTGAGGCTTCCCCCTTCCAGACGCTCCCTGAAGACAAAGCTGGTGACCAGTGCCAGCATCCGCCTAAGGAGCCACTGCTCTGGGCCACGCAAGGTGGCAGTGACATGTCTTCACAGTGCCCACCCGTGGATGTGGACACGAATCCCCGGCACACCCAGGCCCCGACAACTTCCCCGGGAAGGAGACTGGCATGGAGGCAGAGGCAGCTGCGCGACCAAAGGAGCCGAGCCTGGCAGAAATGCATGACTGGCAGGAGGTTTCGCTGTAGGGGCGTCCAGCAGGCATACGGGGCCAGTCACGCAGGGGAAAAGCCGCACTGCTGCAGCGAGTGTGGCAAGACTTTCAAACGCAAAAGCAACCTGCTGCAGCACCAGGAGATCCACACTGGAGAAAAGCCGCACCGCTGTGGCGAATGTGGCAGGACGTTCACACGGAAGAGTAACCTGCAGATCCACCTGATGAGCCACAGTGGGCACAAGCCATACTGCTGCACGCTGTGTGGCAATAGCTTCACGCGCAAAAGAGGCCTGCTGAACCACCAGAAAGTGCACAGCGGGCAGCAGACTTGAGCGGGCACCCGGGAAGGATGGCGTTCCCACTGTCGCCGACCAGGCCGGTGCCAGGTGGCCACCCAGTGTTGTCAAATCAAGCAGCTGGCTCCAGGCTAAGACTCCAGAGGGGCAGTGCCCTGCCACACAGGACCCCCGTGGCAGGACTCACCGGTTAATTAGGTGACCATTATTTGTTTCTTCTGAAAAATCGGAATAAAAATGACTCTGCTGATGCCCTCGTCTCTCTCTTCTCTTTCGCGAAGACTAAAAGGACAAATGCCACACCTGACTGGTTTTACTCACAAGCTCGCTGTGCCCGGGTTCAAGGTGAGTGGTACATGAGTGAAGGGCACTTGCACGGCCCAACTGTCTGACTTAACCAAAGATTTTAAAGGGGCCTCTCAGCGCCAGGCCTACCCTGCTGCCCCCCAACATCCTGGTCCACTACAGCCACCCACCCACACAAGTAGTAGCAAAGGCCAGTAGGCACCTGATATGAATGGATGGCCTACGAATGGCAGCGCTGGACCAGATGAGAGTGCCACCCTGGCTGACATTGCTGCACAACACAGACCTGCCACCCCGGGCACAGCGGTGGGGCTTCGCCTCCTGTTCTTCTTTTGGAGCTGAGCCCATCCACTTGCCATGGCCACTTCTTCTCAGATCCACTGCTGAGCAGACCTGACCTGGCACAGATTGTGGGCACATGCAAGTCTGGGTCCTCAGGCTTGCTCCAGCTGGTGGGCTCTCCAAAATGTGGCATCTGCGCATCCCCGGCTCACACTGACAACGAGGATCACTGAGGGTGAAGCTTCTCTCGCTTTTCTTTTGGTGGGCAGCTCTTCACCCAGACCCAATAACGAGCCTGGCTCCGCCATTCTTCGAGAGTCCCCAGAGGTCCACAAGGGGCTGGCACAGTGGGCCGCTGCACACTCGCGGGGTACACGTCAATCACAGGTCCCTGTCCCGCCCCTCTCCTTCCTCACCCCTCCCATTTCGAGTTGGCAGACACCATCGCTGGTAAATGGCGCTCGCGGCCCAACTGTCCTGCCTGTTAGTGTGTTGCTTAGCAACGAACCTCTCCACTCAACTCCACCCCAAAGCTGGGGAAGGTTTCTCCCCGGACGGGATGCCGACCACAAGGGGGCAGTTGGGGGGTGCGTAGGGAACTCCGGTTCATCACGTTTAAACAGAAACACGGACCCGGTGCGGTGCGGTGCGGTGGGCTTTCAGGCCCGGGACAGCTGCTAAAGGGCTTGGGCGGGCTCCCTGGGCGGGCTCCTCTGCTCTGCTCTTTCGACTTCGGCCCGGGGCTGTGCGCGCGCACGAGTGAGTGCGGCGGCGCCTACAGAAATGCGCGCGTTCGCGCTGCTCACACCTTTTGTCATTCCAAGTCTCGCTGTTAGACCTGCGTATGCTAATGAGCAGGTGGACGTGCAGGTGAGCGGGCGGGGCGGCAGCGCACTCGCCCCCCCCGCCCTCGGTTACTCGGTCACTCCTCACAGACTCGCTTCACTCGGACAGCTGAGCAGCGGCCGCTCTCGCGTTTTGTCTTCTTCGGCCCCCGCCAATGTCGTCGTCGCCGCCGCCGCCGCGCTATATCTCAGAGTCCGAGGTGGCTCGCCATCGCTCGCAAGAGTCCTGCTGGCTCACCTCGTCTGGTAAAGTTTACGATGTGACGGGATTCTTACGCATGCACCCGGGAGGGAAAGCGCTGATCCTCGAGCGGGCCGGCAGCGACGTGAGCCGGGTGATGGACGGGCCGCCGCACCGCCACTCGCCGAACGCCAGGCGCTGGCTGGAGCAGTACTGCATCGGACAACTGGCCGGGACTCAGGTGAGTGGCGCCGGAAAACGGGTGGTCTTGAGGGCGGACAGGTGAGGCGCACCTGTCTGCGGGCGTTCGAGGCTCTGCGCGCGCGGGTCGGGCGGGGCTCCAGAGGCTCCAAGATGCCGGGTGGTCTTTCGCAGGTAGGGCGGCATGGGGGTGGAGAAGAAACGGCGGAATCTGCGGTGCACTTGGGGGTCCGGCGGGTGGGTTTCAAGCCTGGTGGGTGCTCTGCCGAACACGCTTTTAAAGGGTGATGCCCACTGTGGTGTTGCTGGGTGTGCTTTCAAGATGATTTCAATCAGGTGGTCCTGCTGGTAGTCCTGACTTTTCCCTACCAATTGTAGGAGTGGAAAGGTGCTATATAAAGAGCTAAGAGTGCCGGGCACCTGCTTTGGAGTCCCAGTGCAGCGCAGTGCAGTGTGATGTAATATAGCGCCTTACATAGTGTGTCACCGTGGTGCTTGTCCTCTTCTTTGGACACTGGCATCAGTTCCTGATGTGCCACCGAGACTCCATGCTTTTACGGCAGAGAGCAGGAGGCACACTTGGAGCCACCCCAGCGTTTCGGCCATGGTCAGCTCGGGGGGCGCTAAGCTGCAGTCAGTTCGATGGCTCCGCTCTTGCTGGCTGAAGGCCGCGTCTGCACTGAAAGCCTCGGGGCCACATTGCTCTCGCTGGGAGCCGGTTCTGCGACATCCCGTGATGCTCCAATTAGAGCTCGGCATTCCTGGAAGAGCCAGTTTCACAGCCGGCATTCCCAGCTGAAGAGTCACTTGGCCTCCCCACCAGTCAGATGAGTCAAAGTAAAGAGAGGTACAGGGCGGGGACGCCAGCGCAGCCATTGAGGTGAGACTCGGGTGGTCCAGTCAGGTTGGTATGGTGGCCACTCGTTAATCTTGTTCTTGAGTCTCCACAGGAAGTAGACAGTGAAGTTGGCAAAGTGTGCCCATCCTAGCCAGGTGCCATATGAGTGAGGCTATCCAGAAGTCCAAATAGGCTCCAGAGTCTCATGCCAAGCTTGATGAGTACAGGAGAGACCACCCACATTGTATGTCCAGGGTTAGTTCACTTATGAGGCACTTTTTATGTCCCAGAGTGGTCTTTAGTAGTTGTGGGGCAGAAGCTCAGACTGCCGGCTGGCTGTCACCCACATGGCACTGGGCTAAAGGGACAAGGAGAGAGACACACCCGCTCGGCCATCTCTGCCAACTGATAACCACTGGGATGCCCAGGCCAAGTGTCTCTGCCCCCTTAGGCCTTGGACTCCAGTGCTGCCCCCTACGTCTTTTCGGACCTCGGCCCCTTGTTTCTGTTGGCTTTCAGTTACTAACTGGGTTTAATGTGGTGCCCACATCGCCCATCTATAGCAAAGATACAGAGGAGAGAAGCTACTCCATTTGAACTGCAGCCCACAGTCAACCGTAAGGTGACCCGTGTAGGGCACATCACTCGCGTGACACTGGGCACACTTCCGCATGGAGTCGGGTAAGGCAGCAAAAGGCACTATATCTGCCAATGGGAGGCAGGCTGAGTGCAGTGTGATGTGTACGTCGTTGCGCAAGCCACGCCAGGACCTCTTAAAGGTGCCAATGGGTAAATGATTAACGGCAAAGGTCACCCAATGAGCAGCTGGCTGTCACGGCATTCCCACGGCCGGGCAGCTGCAATACCAGGCCGTCCCAAGCAGCCAGCTCAGGGGTCTCTTAGGGTGTGAGCGTACACTATGAAGGTGGGCAGCGACACTGTTTTTTGTTTTTTTTTGGGCCTTTGGCTTCCTCACTTGGCAGCAGAACTAATAGAAGCAGGAAGTGCAGCCCATGTGCCCACTGCCTGCTCGTCCCTGGAGGACTTTGTGATGCCAGAGGGGGCACTGTCTGCCCTGCACATCCCTGGACTTTGGGTGTATTTTATATAGCGCCTTGCCTGGTCTGTTTTTGACTTTTTTTGCCCCGTTGAGGGTCCTGAGTTGTTATGTCTTTGCAATGAGAGATGGCGTTTGTGGCCGCACGTTGGCAGGGAATGTTGTGGTCCGCTGTCATCTGTGCCTCAGCAATGATAACCCCCCCACTCCCCATCCAATAGCCTCGTGTTTACTTGTGTCTACTTAGGGTGGGGATTAGGTGGGCACACTCTGCTTGAGGTGCCAGGTGTGCCACATTTCAGAGTGCTATTGGAGAATGGGCTACTCTCACGCGGCACTATCGGAGTGCCAGACATCCTTGTGAGAGTTAGGGTCACCTCTCCGCCACACCTGCCAGTCCTGTCTTGTCACTTGGGTGGGCAAATTGGACACACAAGTGAGGAGGCCCGGGATTCGTTCTCATCCCTGGTCCCTTCTTAGTGTCCTAGACACACAGGGCATTTCTGTGGGCACAGCCTGACTGCTCCCCTGCAGTCACCTGAGACTGGGGTGGTCATCTGAGGGGAGACGGGCTGTGCCATTTGGTGTAGCGTTACCAGCAGATGGCACCATTGCTTCAGTCCCCCTTGGGTGCTTGGTGCCCAGCAGGCTGCCCGCTCAGTTCACTTCACCAAGGGGGTCCTGGCGTGTCTCCTTAGATTCAGACCACTCAGAAAGAGCAACTGGTGACAGCCCAGCAAACCCACCACCTGAGGGTCAAAATGAGACCACCTGAAGAGAAAGGGGCCCAAATTCCTTTTTTGTCCAGGATATAAAGTGGTGGCCCTCACCCTACTCTGCCATTTACAGTGGTGGTCACAGCAGGGGGCAACTGGTCACCAAGGTGCCCTTGAGCCTACAGACCTTGGCAAATGCCCAACATGGCATTCCCATATGGACCAATGTGCATGTGGCGCTCCTCTCAGCTGACACCAGGCTTTGCAGTGGGCACTGCCACGTTTGGCTGATTTGGCCGTCCTGGCCATGACATTCAAGGCGCTATATACAATAAAAGCGAGTGGTCCTGGTCGTCTTGTTTATAGAAGCCCCCTTCTGACTTGTGCACGACGGAGGGGCCAGAGGAGCCACCTCTTCCTGAGAGGGCACACTTGCCAGGTGCTTGCACCAGAGTTCAGTAACCCTGGCTTGGCAAACACTGGCAGGCTCTGAGCACTAACTGGTTGTCCCCGCCCCCCTTCACCATGGCCACCAACAGCTCGGTGTTTGCTTGTGTCTCCCTGGTGTCTCCTAGTGTCTTTGTGACGCCCACGGGCACATGTGCTCACTTGCTGGAGGCGAGTCTGACTGGTAATTCTGGTCGGGTTTGTCCATAGCAACGGCACGGCATGGTAACCTGGTACACCCAGTGGTCCGCCCTGAGAGGTCGCTGGGGGTCCAGTGCTGTGAGGCCTGTCCTTGGGCAACATCAAAGCCCTGTGGTACCCGGCTCATTCTGCATCTGCACCCAAAGGGGTCAAAACTTGGGCAGTCCGAGGGGGCTGTTTACATTGGTCTGTCATGCCCATGGGTGGGTGCCGGGGAGCCAAGTCATCCACATTAATGGTGCCCACTTCCTCACTGCCCGATTTACCACACTGTCCTCTCCTGACAGAGTGCAGAGGCTTTGGCTTTAAAAATGCCACCTATGATGTCCCCCAGTGACTTGTCACTTATCAGTGGCTTTAATTGCAGCAAAAAGTGAGGGGAGGAAAATGACACCCGGATGGGACATTGAAACCTACAATAAGGTGGCACAACAAAAAGATGGGGCAGTTGGGGCATGTAAGGACCAAGAAACCTGTCAATGTAGTCTGGCATGAAACCGGAGGATGGCACACATCGCAGCACTGACAGGGAATTTGTCACGTGACTGGCATGTTGAAGACCATGGATCACAGAGTGCCATGAAGGCATCCTGGCACACTGACATTCAGTGTGGCCCCATGATGCCCAGTTTGCAGCGTTAATACAGCGCCTTTGAGCAGCATTATAGGAGCATCTTTTCTGTCGGGGAACAACAGCGGAGTCCTCAGGAGGTCAATGGTGGGCAAAGGACCTGAGCAGGGAGTGCCAGTCCAAGCTGCGGCAGTGACTCGGTCATGTGGTATAGTGCCTTATATAGCGCCTTTCACTGTGAACTCCACCTTGAGGTGCTCTGTTTCTGTAAAGATGGGCCTCAAACTGGCAGCTTTGCGCTTTGCAGTCCAACACCTTGGGCTCCACCAATCAGAATTAAGGGGTGTTCGGCCGCCAAGATGGCACGGCATGCGATTGGCTGATGTGCATGTAGGGTTAAACAGCACGGTGTCACCTGTAACTCTCATTCAGTCACCTGTCTCTATGCAACTCTCATTCAGTCACCTGTCTCTATGCCCGTCGGGCCGCTCCCATTTCGTTTTTCTCTTTGGTCTCTCACTTGGTTTGATCCGCGGGTTCCAGAGCGACCGGCTTCTCCGCATTCCTGCCTCGCATTCCTGTCATTCACTCGTGCTAAAGGTGGCCACCTACCTGTGGAGCTGCTGTGACAGAAACGTGCCAGGCTGCGCATGTCAGTGTGTGATGATTGAGCTCATCTAGAGTGACTTGCCAGTCCCCAATGGGCGAGGACAAGCGAATGCAAATTGGACTGCCCACCATGCGTGCCACCTGGAATAGACAACCTCATAGGGCATACCCAGAAGTGCCGCTTGTTACTGAGCAGGACTGGGGGGCACACACCGGGAAAGTGCCAGGTGGTGAGGGTGGTGGTCAACAGTCAGGTGTGCCCAATAAGTGGAATCATGCCATATGCACCCTACATCCTGGTCACCTCTAGCCATACAGCTCTAATTCTGTTAGGTTTGAGTGACACGTGTGTGTAATGGCACTGACTTTGAGGGGGCACGCTGGAGGCTATCGGAAGCTGTGGCCCCTTGACGGGGGCGAGTAAAGTCATACTGGGCAGCAGTGCCAGTGTCCGGAGGTCACAGAGGGGTCACAATGAGTTCCTAGTGGCTGTGTCAGAGCATTGCTTACTACACCCTTGGCGCCAGGCACATTTGTCATGGCATCACTGTCTGATTCAGCAAAGAATACGGTCACATGCCAGTTAATGTGGGGACAGATCCCAGGGATACAGTTGGCACAGCTGGCATGGGAAATGCCAATGCATTTCTTTATCGGGGTACCTGCAGTGGAGTTGCACACCATGGTGCACCACAGGTATGTGTCTGGGGGTGGGGGTGGCGGTGGCATTAACAAGGTGTGAAAGTTTGCCCGGCCACGGGCCAACCACTACAGTAGTTACAATTAGTTACAGTTCACAGTCCTTGGTTCTCCACTCCATCCTCCTTCTACCCGACTCCGACTCCCTGATTGGAGCAAGGTGGCCCCGGATGTGCCCCCGGATGTGCCCCAGGTGCCTGGCGATGAACTTCGGCAGCACTCCCCAGTATTGCCCTTGCACCCAGAAGCACCCCGGGCATAAACCACCCCCGGGTCTGTCAGTACTTCCTGGTGTCCCCAAAGTGCTGTCCCCCAGGGATCAAGGACCTGCCGGGTACCCAGGGAAAAGAAGTGCCGCTCTCCCGGTTCCTCCTTCCTCCAGGCATCCTGGCGGGGCAGGGTTCCTGGCGGTCTATCACAAAGGACTGGCATGTGACTGGCAGACGGGTATGAGAATGCTGCTGTGGGAGTCACGTGACTGACTTGGGGGGGCTTGACAAGGTTCCTCGTGTCCCTGATCCCATCTGATGGGAGCGCCTCTTGCTGGCGAGGCTGTGGCACAAGTGGGAATCGGGACTTTTGTGGACGACTGCTGGTGATGCCATGTTAGTTGTAAATAAAAGTCAACTTTGTGTTTTACAGGAAGCAAAGCAGAGACAGAAAGACGGCACAGGACACGAAGTGGACGGTGGAAATGTAGAACAGGTAAGAGTGGTGTGCATAGACGGACATGCCAGGCTCTGAGCTTGACTGGCACCCTCTAAACTAACTGCCTCCCACCCACGTGGTCCTCGCTGCACTGCCAGCGTGACAGCCTGGTGGCATAACAATAAAGAGGCCTCTAGAGTGGTGCTCACGCACTGCGCCCCAACTCACCAGGGTCACATAGCCTTCGTGCCCACCCATGCCAGCCGCTGAGTGGTAGCAAAGGAACTCTTTGCCATCCTGACACGCGTTACTTTTGCCCAGCAGAGCAGTGAAGTTTGTAAGCATTGTGTTATATTTTCATATAGCGCCTTTCTTTGGGGAGAGGAAGGTGCAGAGAGAGCCAGCAGGCTGAGCACTCAGAAGGGACTGGCACCAAAGACTTCCGCCTGCCATGATGAGGGGCATAGAACTGTAACTGCCTCTCTCACCCCTCAAACAGACAGACATGGCAGCCCTGGGTTTTAGTGGGGTACAGACTGGCAAGGGGGGACGGTGACACCAAAATGACCACTCGGGCCATATATAGAGCTTTTGGCAAAAGGCCGCCAGCATGCCTCACCCGCCACGTTTGGGACATCACTTCTAAAAAAACAACCCATCAGCAGTGAGGGGCTGAGCACCCCCTGGTGGGCGCTGCTAGTACAGCCAGCCGTGAAGACGGCCTGTTGGGGTTCGCCACCTTGTCGTTTGTCTCCCACCTTCACATTGGCACTGCCTACTGGAGGCAACAAACTCTGAAGATTCGAGGGTATGCGTCTAAATGCACCGGCTTTGCCACACAGTGGGAACAAACGAGGGGTTTCCTAAGAATGGCACCCTTGTGTTTGCCCATGTCAGTGATGTGCCCCGATCTAGCAACCCACCCACACTTTAGTTGGCACGTATGCTTTTTGTATGACCCTTATTTGGCCTGCAGGGGGCGGAGCCTGCCCCGCAGGAAGCTGTGTGGGCGGAGTCTCTTAGCTGACAATTTTAAGCGTCACTGAAATGTGTGTCAGACAATAGGGGCCTGCCAAATGTGAGTGATGGGACTGCTCAGTGCCCTGCCCTGGTCAGATGTGGGCATGTGGGTGGCGGATTGGCACAAGGTTCAGCTTTCCCTTTGGCTTTTACTTTTCAGGACTTAGTGGACTGGCAGAAACCGCTCTTGTGGCAAGTGGGGCGCCTGGGTGAGAAGTACGACGAGTGGGTTCACCAACCGGTTGACCGACCCATCCGCCTCTTCTACTCGGACTTCATCGAGTCCTGCTCCAAGACCTCCTGGTGTGTAGACCTGTGTGTGTGTGTGTGTGGTGCCCCCTGCTGCCCGTGCCATGCTCGTGTCGCTTCCTGACCCTCTTTTTTCTTTCTAGGTATGTGGTGCCGGTTGTGTGGCTCCCTCTAGTGGCCTACCTCAGCTACTTCTGCTATACTTCATTGTCCCTGGACAGCACCCGCCTCACAGGTACGCCTGCTGTTCCCACGCTCTCCTGAGAGTGGCTGCCAGCCCTGGCCAGTAAGTCTCCAACCGTGTGTCCTTCCTGTTGTCCACTCCAGACAGGTTTGCATTCCCACACAAGTGGGCCTTCCCCTTCCTCTTCCTGATGGGAATGTTCCTCTGGTCCCTGGTGGAGTACCTGATTCACCGCTACGTGTTCCACATGAGGCCACCAGCCAGCAACTACTTCCTCATCACGCTGCACTTCATGCTGCACGGCCAGCACCACAAGGTAAGGGACAGTAAGGGACGGTGGGCACGGGGCCCAGTAACGTCTGCCACTACCATCCACAACTGAGAAACAGGCTGCTGGCTGGGTGTCCGCTGGCCAGTCTTCGTGCTGGAGAGCCTCCACTCGTTCTGTTTGCCCATGGCAGTGCCCACCACAGGCGGGTGCACAGTGGACAAATGTGGCCAGCCAGTACGGGCTGGGCCTCGATTACTGCCAATGCTCCATTTGGATGGGCAGTGCCAGGGTCCCATGTCAGAAATGAACACCCGAGTAGCATCATTTGGATTATTAAGTGGCAGAGCCAGGTGGGCACTGCCAGGGTCCTATGTCAGAAATGAACACCTGAGTAGCATCATTTGGATTTATAAGGGGCAGTGCCAGGGTCCCATGTCAGAAATGAGCACCCGAGTAGTATCATTTGGATTATTAAGTGGCAGAGCCAGGTGGGCACTGCCAGGGTCCCATGTCAGAAATGAGCACCTGGGTAGCATCATTTGGATTACTAAGTGGCAGAGCCAGATGGGCACTGCCAGGGTCCCATGTCAGAAATGAGCACCTGGGTAGCATCATTTGGATTATTAAATGGCAGAGCCAGACGGGCAGTGCCAGGGTCCCATCTCAGAAATGAACACCCAAGTAGCATCATTTGGATTATTAAGTGGCAGAGCCAGATGGGCAGTGCCAGGGTCCCATCTCAGAAATGAACACCCAAGTAGCATGTACGCACAGGTCATTCTGCATGTCACTGTCCCCTTCCAGCAGTGACTCCCTGCTCATGTTTGAGCCCTGCTCGCCAGTGACACGTGTATATATATATATCTGTGATGCCATCTTCATGCCTACCTCTCCCTTTCTCTCTTTTGCCAGTCCCCCTTTGACAGCTCCCGCCTGGTCTTCCCTCCCATCCCAGCCTCCTTGGTCATCGGGTTTTTCTATGGCCTTCTGCAGCTGCTTTTTCCCAGAGCCGTTGGCATCTCAATGTTTGTGGGGGGCCTCTTTGGCTACGTGCTGTACGACATGATCCACTACTACCTGCACTATGGATCTCCCACCAAGGGCAGCTACCTGTACGACCTGAAGACCTACCACGTCAAGCACCACTTCGAGCACCAGCGCCTGGGTAAGTGCCCCCGCCAGTGAGGATTGGCAGCGCCCGTCTGCCTGCCGACATCTGCTCACGGAGGTGACTGTGGCAGCACGTTGAGACAAAAGCCAGGGTGGGCTCGAGTCCACTTGTAGTAATGGGCTGGGCAGGTGACACCCACGCAGGGGGGTCTGGAATGGCGACTCCCGCCAGTTGTCCCCTTAAGGCCACTCACCCCGGAGGAGTCCGCTGAAGGTCCAGTGGGGCCGCCCGTCTCCCGGGATGTCCCTATGTGTGCCTGCTGTGATGACCCACCTTGGCCTGTTGTCACAGAGACCCCCAGCAGCTGAGACAAACTGGCTCCTCCGCCTTCAGCTGATGTTCTTGTCTCGTCTTTCAGGCTTTGGCATCACCACCAAGTTCTGGGACTACCCGTTCAAGACCCTCATTCCGGAGGAGCCGCACGAGAAGCAGCAGTGATGCTAGGAGGGAGACGTCCGATGAGCCGAGTGCCCACTCTGTGGCTGCCCTGTCTGGCGCGACAAGGTCCCCTGCGTCTCGCCCCTTGACGTCTCTAATGGGGGGTGTCTATTTATTAACTGTAACTTTTAAAGTAAGATTTCTTATTTTTTTTTTATTTACTGCTAAGTTCAAGCTGTGCCTCGGGGTCAAGTGTTCGCCGGGCACGGCTTGTTTTGGATGATGTGGGAGGGCGAGCCCTGCTGGCACGTGCCCGGCCTGTGTGGCCGCTGGCAAACAATGAACCTGGCATCGTCAACTTTGAGCAGCTTGAAGGACGGACGAGGAAGACGGAGTGGTGAGGTTACATCCTGTAGGTGGCACCGGCACTGATCCTTCCCGGCTGGCACTAATGTCTCTGACCCCTTTGCCATCTCGATGGTGGCCTTCACTTCTCAATTATCGTCACCACACTTGTAATTCAATTGCATCATGCCAGCCTAACTGCCTGGTTGCTCAGTGGATGTGCCCTCCTGCTCTTGCTGTCTTCGATGGGCACGGTGGGGAAGGCTGACGGCAGGATGCCAAGGTCATCGGCCTGTGGGTACTGTGTGGGGATGGAGCTGCCATCTCTGATGAGCCACACGTGTTTACCTCTGAAGAGCAAACTGTCATGCGGAGAGGTGACAAAAGGAGCCCAGGTGCCACCCAAGCTTTTTCTACACCTGTCACAAAATTCTTGTCACTTTCTAAACAAGAGCCTCTTGTACAAGGACAAGTTGTAAATAAATATTTGTATATTTTGTGCTTAAACCAATGTTGCCACCTTCTGATGGGACAGGTGCCAGAGGCTGACGTGAAAAAGTCACGTGTGGCACTTTAGGGCACCTCCAGCAGGCGGACACCTGGGGCATGGAAGAGCAGAGGAACATGCCCACAAGTCACCAGGAGGCTCGGTGACCATGTCCTGTGACAGGCACAAGTGGGTTTGGGATGCCCTGGGGTACACGTGAAAGAGGTGCCAGTCAGGTGCCCAGGTTGAGATTCATGGACTCAACTCATGAAGTGCCACACTTCAAAACCAGGTGGCAAAGATGAGGAGGTCAGAATGTGCCTCAAGGACACTGGCACAACACTTTGGGCACTCAGGTGGGGCACAGAGAGAGCCAAAGGTGAACCCAAGATCCGCCATTCCCGAGCTCCGACACGCCCATGAAAGGCGCTATATGAGGAGGAAGCGGAGTGCCAATGTGCAGTGCCTAGCCTGCTTTCTGGGCGCTTTGTCCCCACTGTATCGGGACAGCTGGGGGTCTCGTTTATGAAATATGACTTCTTACACAAAAGCTGGGAATTTTAAAAGAGGAAACGGGCGAAGCGTTTTGGATCATCCAGACGTCCTTCGCTGCCCATTTTGGTTTGCAGAAAATCGCATTCAGGACGTGTTCGGTTCACTGGCGTGTCCTCCCAGTGGCGGCCATCGCATGTCACTAATCGGCTTGGTGTCGTGTGCCGGATGGCATCGCCAAGGACGGCCTAAAGCCACTGTTCAAGGACTGGAGGATTTCTGGGCTCATGATGATGGCAGCGCCAAGGCCAATTTAGTCCTCCTGGAGTCGACATTCAAGAGACCACCACGATAGAGACCACCATGTGAAGTGTGCTCCACCACACTTGGCGACGTCGTGCCATCTGCGTGGCTCGGTATAATTTAGACCCAAATGCAGTTTCCCAAACGTCAGGGTGAGGAAGAGGAGAGCAGAAGTCAATTTGTTTCTTTGTTTTACCAAAGCAGCCATTTTGTGCCCGGGGTCCCGAGGGTCAGTGCATGTGCCAGGCTGATGATGCACAAATGGCGCTGGGCACAAGAGCCCAGCTGAGGGAGAAGACTGCCAGGTCCACCGCTGTCCACGTGCAGCATGGTGGAGGTGCCCAGCAATGGCATCTTTTTCCTGGTGCTGCCCATTGTTACTTTTTCCATCCTACGGGCACTGGGTTGGTTTCTGAGGTCAGAACGTTTACTGCCACAAATTTAAATTTGACTTGGTTTGAATAAACCCGGCAGCAGTCACGGGGTCCGCGATATTTAGAGCTCAGCTAGAGAGACCACTTGATGGCAGCCCGCACATCTCGGTGGTCCTCTGTTACACCGAAGACATCAGCCATGAACAACTGGAACCAGAAACTGGCAGCCAATGAAAAATGTGCCCGAGTGCGCATTGTAACTATGGCAACGGCGCCCCCTTAGCTGAGCATACCAGATGTCAGACTTTGTTCACAAGACCCCACAGCTTATGCCCCCATTATACGCTCCTGTAGTTTTACATCGCCGGTGACTCTGCCAGGCTGGACCATCAAGGGGGGGGGGCCGCATGAAAGGCGACCACCACTGAGTGCTCAGCCCAAAGAGCTGTGCCCACAAGTAAGGCGGGCGCCGAGGACCTCCAGGCCTCTGTACACCGTCACTGCACTCCTTCTGGGGGTCTGTCTCAGAACTGCATGCTGACCTGCTAGCCTTAATCTGCACCCCCAGGTGAACCCGATTCTACTTTACGTCCCACAGCCCCTCACTGTGTGTGAATGGCGGGTCTGAATGGCACAGGGGGGCAGGAGAGGCTCGGCGGGCCTACGCGGCCCCTTACAATTACCGATGACTGATCTGCAGAGTTCAAGGGCCTCACGTGGTCAGCAGGGGGGTCTGGTGCTTGGCGAGGTCTGTGGACCCTCAGGCGCTCTGCTCTCTGAAAGGCCCCAGAAACCTACACGGGCAGAGCAGACCACCAGGTGAGTCAGTGCCATGGCCTCCGTCCTCTTCTCTTATTCTGCATCTCGACGACATTGACAATCGAGGGCGGCACTTCGCCCCACGGCCTTAACTCGCTTTTCATTTTCACGTCAATTCCAATTCTTACTAATCTCAGGTGACTTTAACTGCTGCGATGACACTGCTGTGCCACCACAGGCGGGCCGGGGAGAGACAGAAAACAAAGTCACTCACAGTAGCCTGATGGCCGCGCAGCTCGGAGCTGTCACCTCTGGTGACTCTCGACTTAAAGGGCTGAGACGGAGGAGAACCGACTCAAAATCAGCAAAACCCAGGAGTGAATGGGGAGGTGGGCACTGCCACAGGTACGACTGACACAGCGCGACGAGGCAGAGAGGGCAGAGCAGACTCTTCAGCTTTAGAGACTCGGGGTAGAGACATCGTCCACATCTCCTACGACGCCGGGGTGGCCGGCCTGGTGACCTCAACTCACCAAATCAACAGGCTGAGGCGAGAACAAGAACGGGCACAATAAGGCTCACCAGTCCGCTCCCCTGAATTCTCCTAAAATGGGAACCTAAAGTCCAACTGCCCATTCCATGCGTCTATAGATCTCTTTTTCTAATGTTTGTGTGACTTTTACCTTTAAGGTGTTTCCAGCTGTGTCCCCTGATGAAGTCATTTTAATGTCACCATCTCGATCCACTGGGCGGATTGGCTTCGCCATTTTAAATGTGTCAGTTAGGTCTCCTCTTGATGGATACGGGATACAACGACGGGCAAAATGGCGGCCATTATGGATTTTCTGCCTCACTCCGCACTATGTGGCCGCAGAGAGCTTAAACAACTCGGTACATCCACATAAAAAACGACAAGGGGTGAGCGAGCTTTCTTGAAGGCTTTTACTGGGCGTGCCGTTGTAAACTGAAACATATACAAAAGAAACATACAGGCATTTACATGTGTACAATCAAAGACAATAAAGAATAATTTACTAAACAATACATAGCAGACAGTGTACATTAAACAATAGAGCTTTAAAGACACTTACAAGGCGAGTGATTTCCATGGTTGGATCAAGACGAAGAGAAGCGCGTAGGCAGAGGTTCAAATTGCTGCGTACCACAACTAACCAGACCCAGGGGTTTATATACCCTAAGGATACGTTTTGGACGAAACAAGAGATAAAGGGGTGCCTACGTGAGACACATGGGGTGTATTGTATTCAAATGTTTATTATGGGACCTACGTGCTTTACGGGAGTTTCATAGACTTTTATAGCACCACTGCGAGTGTGGGACGTGACTGACAGGTGTGTTAATAAATGACAAGATGAAGGGGGAGCACAGCTCAACAAATCACAGTCTCAACTAACAAGATGTGGGGCAGAACAATGGACAAGGCCGCACATCCTCTCTCTTACACGCTAGCACAGAAGAACTGCGGGCAGCACAGTAGGCGGCAGAAGACTCCGCTGGCACTCCCTCATACCACCTGCCACTCGCCTTCTATCTATCCTATAGCACCTTACACTCTATCTGTCTATTATATAGCACCTTACACTCTGTCTATGTATTATTTAGCGTCTTACACTCTCACTCTCTCTATCTATCTATCTATTATATACTGTAGCACCTTACACTCTATCTCTTATATAGCGACTTACACTCTCACTCTATCTATCTGTTATATACTGTAGTGCCTTTCCCTCTCTCTATTATATAGCGCCTTTCCTAGCCTTCTCTCTTTCTCTCTCTCCATCCTTTTCCTGACCAGTTTGCTCCCTTAAGTGTATCCCAGTAAAGACAACTTCCAATGAATGGAGCAGACACTACTGCTGGTTTCCAAATGCAGAATAAGAGACTAAAAAGAGTAAATTTTAGTTAAATGTCGAGGAGCATTAGGGGGTAACTGGCACATCGACTACACAACTGTGTCCAAGACCACCCTTCTGCCATTAGCATCACCCTGGAGCGGGACTGGACACCACGGCTTAAGGCCGAACTGAAACGGAGGACCTTGACACGTCTGGATGAGAAGGACTGACGGCACAGCGAGTTCGAATGTGTGCCAGCTGCTCAAAGCTCTCAGGTCAGCGGTACTGCCTGGCATCCTCATCACCCCATAGTGCTCAGTGGGCACACTAGGGGTTGAAGCTCTTGGCGTTTTAACTCGGGACACCTGACTGGTATTGAGGTGCATCGGCTGGATGTTCCCCACAATTTGTCGTTCTCATGCCCTGCGACGGTTACTGATAAGGTTGCCACCCACCTGGTGTTCTGCCAGACATGCCATTTTTCTGACTGTGTCCCGTGTGCCCACTTTTGGGCACGCAGCATTCTCCTGAGATTAACAATAGAAAAACGTTTGTAATGAGCTTGTGTCGTGTGTCTTGGTTGTCTTCTCACATCTCAATTATATGCCAGCTGTGTCATTCAGAATCAAACCTCTTTGCCCGTCCCTCTGCGATGCCAGTTAGTAGTCTGGCACTTTGAATGATACGACGTGGCTCACATCCGTGTTTCTTAACCTTTACGGTCTCACAACCCAGTTTTTTCTTTTCAGGTTGGTGAAATGGGCGCTTATGTCAGAGCGGGTTTGGGGGGCTGTCTGTGAGGGCACATTTAAAAGTGGGGGTGTGGTCTCCAATTGTGAGATATTTATGGGGTTAATAATCACACAGCACTGTGAAGCCCCCGGCAACCCACCGCAATGCACTTGTGTAACCAAAGAGGGCAAACCCATGAGCCCCAGGAGGCTGAGAAACACTGGCATAGGGTGAGCCGTGCCACCCATGAGCCGGTGGCGTACATCACAAGAGGACTGGCTGTAAGATGCCAGACATGGACTGGGCACTTCCCAATGACTGAACGTCTGCAGAACATGCCACTTGAACGCAGCTGGGAAATGACTGGCGACACAGGGGTCCGTCCTCTCTGCAGGCCGATGTCTGCTTTACCCCCCAAAGCATTTGGCCTCGGGTCTGCCCACTGAATGTGCTCTGCCAGGGCCCCCCAGGCTCGTCTATTACTGAACTTCTCTCTTTCACTTGAACACTCCGTCCTTCCTCAGATGTCACCCTGTCTTCTGCCCAGGAGAGCCTCCTGCGGACGTCTCGTGTCGCCATCTCCTCTGCTCCTTGTCTTCTTCTTCTGGCAGATCGATGGCTTCACGCATTACAGAATGGCGGCTCTAGTGCCAGTTGTGCCGCGCCAGGCTGCCAGTGCTCGTCGTCGCACTCGCTCTTCTTCTTTCTACTGAAGTTTGCCATTGCCTGGGTCTGATATGCCAGTTGCAATGCCCTCCTTTTACTTGCCCTTTCGTGGGTGGACGACGGTATTATTACTGTCACTAGCAGCAAGTATTTGCCACTCAGCTTCAGTCCCACCTTACATGCCACATTTATTTGAGAAATTCCAGTTTGGCTCCCACACCAATCACAGTGGAGAAACGGCACAAAGGCGTCCCTCTGATGAAGGAACCGTCACAGTCCTGAAGTTGTCCTACTCAATGACAGCGTCCGACGCCAATGACCATTCCGGCCGGACAATGCCATGAGACTGGCAGCCAGTGCCCTGGCCTGGTCGACTCCATCGTTAACTGTGGTGCCCTGCTGGGCTCGGCACTCGGGCCTTCCATGGAGACCCAACAATGACGTTCACTCAACTAGAGAGCGCGCCGCGCTTCTCTGACGGGGTCCGGACTGGAGGCGTGAGCACCGAAGACGCAGAAAAGTGAATTAGTGGGGGATAAGAAATGAGACTGCGGTGACATTCGGTCACATTTAGCTCACGGAGTCGGCACACGCAGCTCGTCACTTCACGCACAGCACACAACCCCAAACGTGTCTCTTGTGTCTTTCTAAATATGCAGAATACGGAGGACCGGACATCTGACTTCCCGCGTCCCTCAGTGAATTCGAAACGCAGCTCAGTGCGCAGCTCCGGCTCCCCAGTCCTTGTGCTGGCACCACGATTTCCAAATCCAAACCCTGAATGGCCGAGGCTCCACTGATGGATTTCAAATGATGATCAGAACTGACAACTAATGGAAGTCCCAAATTCAGTATCTCGGACAATTCGAGTATTGTGAGAAGGTTCAAAATTGAAGAGCCTGGTGCCACAGTCGCTCCAATCAGCTCATCAACTCAAAGCCTTGAAATGGTCTCTCAGTCGAGTTCTGTAGGCTACACCATCATGAGGAAGACTGCGGACTTGACGGTTGTCCAGAAGACGACCATTGACACCTGGCACAAGGAGAGGTCCTCGCTGAGGAGGCTGGCTGTTCACAGAGCTCTGTGCCCAAGAACATTAATGGAGAGGCCAAGGGAAGGACAAGATGTGGTGGTAGAAAGTGGACAAGCGATACGGACAACCGCTGGTACCCTGGAGAGGATTGTGAAACAAAACTGTGGGGGAGACTCACAAAGAGTGGCCTGCAGCTGGAGTCGGAGCTTCAAGAGCCACCAGGCACAGACGTAGGCAAGACATGGGCTGTCACAGACCTCGTGCCAAGCCACTCGAACAAGAGACCGCGTCAGAAAAGGACAAAAAGGACTGGACTGCTGCCGAGTCGCCCAAAGTTATGTTCTCTGATGAAAGTCAATTCTGCATTTCCTTTGGAATTCAACGTCCCAGAGTCTGGAGGAAGAGAGGAGAGGCACAGACTCCACGTTGCTTGAGGTCCAGCGTGAAGTTTCCACAGTCAGCGATCATCTGCTGGTGTTGGTCCATTGTGTTTTCTGAGGTCCAAGGTCAACGCAGCCGTCTACCAGGACGTTTTAGAGCACTTCCTGCTGCTGACCAACTTTATGGAGATGCAGATTTCATTTTCCAACAGGACCTGGCACCTGTGCCAAAGCTACCAGTACCTGGTTTAAGGACCATGGCATCCCTGTTCTTGATTGGCCAGCAAAATCTATGGGGTATCGTGAAGAGGAAGATGAAATACGCCAGAGAGAACAATTCAGAAGAGCTGAGGGCCACAATCAGAGCAACATGGGCGCTCCTAACACCTGGGCAGTGCCACAGACCGAGCGACTCCATGCCACGTGGCATTGCTGCAGTAATCCAGGCCAACTAAATACTGAGTGCTGTACCCGCTCAGACTCTTCATGTTCATACCTTTCAGTTGGCCGACATTTCTAAAAATCCTTTTTTTGCATTCGTCTTCATTGATATTCGAATTTCTGAGATACTGGATTTGGGACTTCAATTAGTTGTCAGTTCTAATCATCAAAATTCAAAGAAAGTAGCCAACCCGCAGCGTACCACACGCCGCATAATCAGGACGGGGTTTCATGATTTTTAAACACAGGGAGAAAATTAACATTTGAAAAATCGGTTCCGGCTAGATATAGTCGGACTCACCTCGACGCACAGCTTGGACTCTGGAACCAATCTCCTTGAGAGGGGCTGGACTCTCTATCACTCTGGAGTTGCCCCCGGTGAGAGGCGCCGAGCAGGTGTGGGCATACTTATTGCCCCGACTGGAGCCTGTGCATTGGGGTTTACCCGGTGGGCGAGAGGGTGGCCTCCCTCCGCCGGGTGGGGAAGGGTCCTGACTGTTGTTTGTGCGTATCGCCCGAACAGCAGTTTGGAGTATCCACCCTTTTTGGAGTCTCTGGAGGGTTGCTAGAGGGCATACCTTCTGGGGATTCCCTCGTTTTGCTGGGAGACTTCAATGCTCATGTGGGCAATGACAGTGAGACCTGGAAGGGCGTGATTGGGAGGAATGGCCCCCCCGATCTGAACCCGAGCGGTGTTTTGTTATTGGACTTCTGTGCTCGTCACCGATTGTCCATAACAAACACCATGTTCAAGCATAAGGGTGTTCATATGTGCACTTGGCACCAGGACACCCTAGGCCTCAGGTCGATGATCGACTTTGTGGTGTGTGTCGGGACTTGCGGCCATATGTCTTGGACACTCGGGTGAAGAGAGGGGCGGAGCTGTCAACTGATCACCACCTGGTGGTGAGTTGGCTTCGATGGTGGGGGAAGATGCCCGTCAGACCTGGTAGGCCCAAACGTGTTGTGAGGGTCTGCTGGGAACGGCTGGCAGAGTCCCCTGTCAGGAGTAGCTTCAACTCCCACCTCCGGCAGAACTTCAACCACGTCCCCGAGGGAGGTGGGGACATTGAGTCGAATGGGCCATGTTCCGTGCCTCTATTGTTGAGGGGCTGACGGAGCTGTGGCCGCAAGGTGGTGGTGCCTGTGTGGCGGCAATCCCGAACCCGTTGGTGGACACCGCGTGAGGGATGCCGTCAAGCTGAAGAAGGAGTCCTATAGGACTTTTTGTCCTGTGGGTCTCTGGAGGCAGCTGATAGGTACCGGCAGGCCAAGCGAACGCGGCTTCGGTTGTTGCTGAGGCAAAACTTCGGGCATGGGAGGAGTTTGGAGAGGCCATGGAGAACGACTTTGGACGGCTTCGAGGAGATTCTGGTCCACCGTCCGGCGTCTCAGGAGGGGGAAGCAGTGCAGTGTCAACACCGTATATGGTGGGGATGGTGCGCTGCTGACCTCACTTCGGGGCGTTGGGTCGGTGGGAGGAGTACTTCAAGACCTCCTCAATCCCACTAACATGCCTTCCAATGAGGAAGCAGAGCCTGGGGACTCTGAGGTGGGCTCTCCCATCTCTGGGACTGAAGTCACCGAGGTGGTCAAAAACTCCTTGGTGGCAGGGCCCGGGGTGGATGAGATCGCCCGGAGTTCCTTAAGGCTCTGGATGTTGTAGGACTGTCTTGGTTGACACGTCTCTGCAACATCGCATGGACATCGGGACAGTGCCTCTGGATTGGCAGACCGGGGTGGTGGTCCCCTCTTTAAAAGGGGACGGAGGGTGTGTTCCAACTATAGAGGGATCACACTCCTCAGCCTCCCTGGAAAAGTCTATTCGGGGTTCTGGAGAGGAGGGTCCGTCGGATAGTCGAACCTCGGATTCAGGAGGAACAGTGTGGTTTTCCCTGGTCGGAACAGTGGACCAGCTCTTCACCCTTAGCAGAGTCCTGGAGGGTGCATGGGAGTTTGCCCGACCGGTCTACATGTGTTTTGTGGACTTGGAAAAGGCATTCGACCGTGTCCCTCGGGAATCCTGTGGGGGTGCTCGGAGTATGGGGTACGGACCCCTGATAAGAGCTGTTCGGTCTCTGTACAACGGTGTCAGAGCTTGGTCCGCATTGCGGCAGTAAGTCGAGCCCGTTTCCAGTGAGAGTTGGACTCCGCCAGGGCTGCCCTTTGTCACCGATTCTGTTCATAACTTTTATGGACAGAATTTCTAGGCGCAACCAGGGTGTTGAAGGGGTCGGTTTGGTGGACTCAGGATTGGGTCACTGCTTTTGCAGATGATGTTGTCCTGTTTGCTTCATCAGGCCGTGATCTTCAGCTCTCTCTGGATCGGTTCGCAGCTGAGTGTGAAGCGGCTGGGATGAGAATCAGCACCTCCAAATCCGAGAGCATGGTCCTCAGCCGGAAAAGGGTGGAGTGCCCTCTCAGGGTTGGGGGAGAGATCCTGCCCCAAGTGGAGGAGTTCAAGTATCTCGGGGTCTTGTTCACGAGTGAGGGAAGAATGGAGCGTGAGATCGACAGGCGGATCGGTGCGGCATCCGCAGTGATGCGGGCTCTGCATCGGTCTGTCGTGGTGAAAAAGGAGCTGAGCCGTAAGGCAAAGCTCTCAATCTACCAGTCGATCTACGCTCCTACCCTCACCTATGGTCATGAGCTATGGGTAGTGACGAAAGAGCGAGATCCTTGAATACAAGCGGCTGAAATGAGTTTCCTCCGCAGGGTGTCTGGGCTTTCCCTTAAAGATAGGGTGAGGAGCTCAGAGTTGAGCCGCTGCTCCTCCGCATCGAGAGGAGTCAGATGAGGTGGCTCGGGCATCTGATCAGGATGCCTCCTGGACGCCTCCCTGGTGAGGTGTTCCAGGCACGTCCAACTGGGAGGAGGCCCCGGGGAAGACCCAGGACACGCTGGAGGGACTATGTCTCCCGGCTGGCCTGGGAGCATTTGGGATTCTCCGGAAGAGCTGGAAGAAGTGGCGGGGAGAGGGAAGTCTGGGCCTCTCTGCTTAAGCTGCTGCCCCCGCGACCCGACCTCGGATAAGCGGAAGAGAATGGATGGATGGATGGATGAAAAATCGGTAATGAAAGAAATCAGCAAGAAAAGCAACATTGAAACAAAGCACGGAACGAAGCAACACCCAATCGTCTGAAGTGACTGAAAACTGGGGCACTGCCACCGCTCAAGAGCCCACCTCCAACTCGTCACTTGAGTCGTTGTCGTCTTTTCACAGACCTGGGGCCTCACGTATAACGGCGTGCGTAGAACTCAGACTATGACGTGACGTGAGTACTAAAGACGAAATGTGTTTACACGAAGAAAAATCCAGACGCAGGAATCTGTGCGAACTCCAACTTCCACGTTCATCCACTACATAAATCCCAGTCAGCGTGAAAACTACGCCGTGCAGCGCTTTATGTCCCGCCCCAACTCCTCCCAGAATTACGCCTATTTGAATATGCAAATCAATATAAATCACCCTTAAGCTCAGCCTTCTGTGAAAAGACAATGAGAAAAGCACGAGGGAAAATATAAGAATTTCAGCGAATACCAAGTGGAGGCAAAGGAAAATCATACTATTTGTTCAAATAAACCGTGGAATAAACAACAAAGGAAGTTGATCGAGTGACATAGCGTGTTGGAGAAACTTGAAAGCTCACATTCACAAAATCGCACAGTGCGGAAATAAAAAGTCACATATCAAAGTCAGCCGTGAAAAGGGAGTCGTAGCCCACCGTCTGAGTGTCACATGACAGCTTATTAGGGTAAAGAGAAAAAAAAAATAGGAACACAGTGGGGAAAAAACACGAAATGTCAACTTCAATCTCGACATTTCCACTTTAATCACGTAGTTTATTTTGTCATTAAAGTAGAACATCATAAACTTCATCTTAAAATCGTTTAATTAACCAGTTTCTCAAATCACATCGTAATTAAAGTCGCACGTTAAATGTTTTGTTTTGTATTTGATCTTCTACTCGTATGTGCTCTGTGTGTGTGAATCACTACGTGCTTCTTAAACCGGCTCTCTTCCTCCGACTGGTCACAGAGTCCATGACATTCGTGATATTCCAGCTCTCTGAATAACTCAAATACTGAGATGTATACGTGATGTCATTTTCATGATGATAGGAGTTAAAGCACGTTATTAAACATGTGTTTCACTTCGATGAAATCATTTATTGCAGCAGTACTCAGGGGCGGCTGTAGGCTTGTGATGGCACTGGGCAGAGGAAGAATCGGTGGCTCCTTCGCCCGCCCGTCAGTAAGGTAGCTTATCACGGTGGATGGCCACGTCCGGTGCTGACACTGCATAGCCGCCTCGTGCTCATGACACAAGCATTTAACTTTTGCTGAAATTTGTCGCTGCGTTTTTAGCTGTGTTGTTATTTTCTCTTTCTGTTTTATATTCAATATATTTTGGCGTAGCCGTCACTGCAGTCCTTGCTTTTCTTTCCCCAAGTAACCGATCGCCACACAATCAGCTCTGTAATAGACGTTTAGCCATCTGTAAGCTTAGCGCCGATTCTTCAAAGCGTTTAAAGAACATTGAAATATCTTCGTAGTACATGTTTAATTATTCTATCCTTCACGACACTCCCAGTGAAGAATATAGATTATTTAAATGAAGTTCAAGTTTTATCTGTATAATTTAATAAACATATTTTGCTGCATTTCACCTTAAAAATGATATCGTCATCATCTGTAAATACGCGCTTTATAAAGTGGCACAGGGTGTGAGATATTATAACTGTAGTGTAAGTTTACAGTGAGGTGATTGTACTTATAAGTCCTAACAGATCTACAAGGAGCACCTGATTGAGTGCGTTTAGAGTTCTTGGGATGAAACTGTTTTGAACCGCGAGGTCTGTACAGGAAAGGCTTTAAAACGTTTTGCCGTGGCTGAGACAGCGTGTCCTTAAAGCTGTATACCGATAATTCTCTTTGTGATCAGCTGCTGCTGTGATTCACACTCAGATACAGTGATAGAAATACTCTGAGTGGTGCAGTGAGAGGAATATGGAAAAAGATGATCCACTGTGGCAACTCCTAACGGGAGGAGCTGAAAGAAGAAGAAGAAGAAGTGAGAGTAACAACGCTAAAGCAGTTCTGGTATTTAGAATACTATGGCTGTTCCCTGGCCCATTATATTGTTACAAGTTCATTACAATCGGATGCGTTACACTAATAAACAATATGCGGTTAGTTTCTGTGTATTTATAAAATAAGGAGTAACCACACTACAACAGTGGCACTGCTTTGACGCTGGGTGCTACCAGTCTGCCAAACCGAGCGCAGAACTTGCGTACGCCAAGGCATGAGGTGCCATGTTAAAGTGCGCGGCTTTACGCCAAGTGTAGGTTTTATACATCACGATGTGAACTTAGAAACGTTCTAACACAACATGTCTGCGTACGCACCATTCATACGTGAGGCTCCAGGTGTACCTGTGACTCACGTGGACTTTCCGTGTTCCTGCAGGAGTATCTAAGAAGACGCATGTTTGTCGCAGATGTGAATTGCTGTATGTGGCGTGTAAAACAGTTTGCTACGGTGCAAGCGGTCATGCGTCGTAACCAAAAACTCGTTTTTTAAAGACTGCTCACTTCATTGTGTTTTAACCTCAGTTGTAAAGGATTGTTTTAAGGATCCCATGAGATGCCCTCGCAAACCGTTTAACACGCTGCATATGGCGACCCACCTCCGCGAGAAACACACCTCTATGAGCAGTCAAGGTGGCTCAGAGGTGCATGTGACCTCTACGACAGACGAATATAAATGACGCCGGTTTTTCTGTGTCATCGCGTCTGAGTTGGTGGGCGTGGCTCCTCCCTGCGTGCGCCATCGGTGTCTGACTTGTCGGCGGCTCAGTGAATCGACGCCCCTTCCGGCGTGCTTTCCATGGGGGTCTTGCCTTAGTGAATTATATAAATAGATAAACATTTGAAATCCATCAGTCTGTGTGGAATGAATGAAGCTAAGATACAAGTTTCACTTTTTGAATGGAATTACTGAAATAAATCACCTTTATACGTCATGATATTCTAAGTTTAGGACCGGCACCTGTACTTATCATTCCAAGGCTTAATAAAATAACACTCACAGGACTCCGAAGCTGTGGACCCCAAATCAGGATGAAGCCTCAGGACTGCACTCTGGCACACCCCGACTCGAGCTGGGCATCAGCTGGGCATACTGCACCTCTGTCACTAACCCTAACCCCTTTGCCGTTTCTCTCTTTGGTATCTTGACGTGGCACTCGGGCCGCTGCTCTGCAGCCATCGGATGGCACGACTCTGTCCCCGTTCTGGGTGGCCAGTGCTAGCTGGCCGAGGTCTCCAGGACTGCGACCGCCGTTCTCGTTGATGTTCTCCTTTAGAATTTCAATCTCCTCCGCTGTCCACAGATATTCATTGTAATCAGTTTCCACGGCCATCAGCAGCGCGTCTGTCACCGAGAGCTGTGACATTCATGTGACTCTTCCTATAAGTCAGTAGACGGACTGGGAGGCCATGGGGGCTCATGAGGTCACTGGAGAGGTCCTGTCTCCAGTCCTGGTGCTCCCTGTTTGCGAGTGACCTGAGATGAAGACTCGACTCCTTCATGTGGTCTCTTTGGGGGGTCCCTGGGGGCCGCTGGTTTGTGTTGCTCACGGGGTCCAGAATGAGGCACATGACCTGCATTTTGAGGGGGCATCAGTTACGGCACTATGGCCACGTGGTGCGACTCCCTGAAGGTGGTCCGTCATTGATCACAGGACCCTCATTGTTGAGTGGCTGCACCAGACCGAGGGGATGCCCACATAACACCTGGCAGGGGCAGATAGAGGGTGGGACTGGACCGCATGTCTGCCTGGGGGGCTGCCAACTGGGACCCGAGCCGTTTTGTCATGTGGTGGGTGCAGCAGCCTGCCGTACTGGTGCACACGTCCCGTCCCGTCCCTTTATGCTGTACTGTATGTACTACTTCTGTGTTTAGTAAAGAGTGGAAGAAGAAGAAGAAGAAGAACCCAGACACAGGTGATGAATACCCCGCCGTGTTTCTTTGTGCCGCTCCCGAGCCTGGATAAAAAGAGGAGGGTTACGTCAGGAAGGGCCCCAAAAACCTACTCAGAACTTGGAATATTTCATATTATTACGTTATTATCTAATGTATGCTTCTTTGACACGGTTTCAGAAAGTGTCACTGCTCAGACACATTTATCTTTGTGTAGGCCAACATCAGACAAGGAGGGCCACAATGGGCTTTAACAGACCCCCAGCAGTGACTCGAGAAGAAGACAAAGAAAATCTCCCCAAAAAAAAGATCCTAGTAGGGAAAAAATGGAAGAAACTTCCAGAGAGGCAGTTCAGAGAGAGACCCCTGTCGGGGTAAGGTGGGCATGCAGTGGGTGTCAAAGAGAAGGGGGTACAACAACACAATACACAGAGCAGAGCTCAACAGGAGATGATATCCCATAATAGGATTCAGATTTGTTCAGAGAGTCCTGGAGACCTCGGCCATCAGACTGCCTCCCCCCATTGGTCATTCCACAGCTGAGTCGGCCAATCCGATGACAGGACGCGATGTGATCCTCCGTCAAGAGGACTTTACCTCAGGCAGGCTAACAACATGGCAGTCGAGATGAAGGCAGATGTTTCAGTGCACTCTGTGCACGTTGATTACACAACTACTGGTGTGGTGGGAAAAATAAATAAATAAATAAATAAATAAATAAATAAATAAATAAATAAAGTAAAAGTACTGCAAACCGTAACAATAAATGGTGTGCGTCTACTTCATTACATGTGTTATGTTGCTTACACTTCAATGTACTTACAGTGCTTCATATCTTCTTCATTTCGGTGACACCGGACGACATTTGAAATTAGCCTTGACATGAAACCTCGAGCCGCTCGGAGTCAAGCGGGCAGAATCTGGCGAGCTTTGATTGCTGAATGGTCAGTAGAACGGGCAGAGAGCTGTGGTCATCAAGTGCCAACTGCTTAACGGTCAATCTGGAGTTTCTCCACTTTGGTCTGTAATTCTGCACAATGTTTCCTGCACTCGTATCCGACGCACGCAGTCACAACTTTCAGATCCCCAAGTCCCACACACCTTGGATGGCCCACCTTTGAAAGAACAGGAGTCGCTAGAGACCACCATCTGCTTTGACAGGTGCCAGTTTTCATCCCAAGCCTTATTTCATTTTGCGTGCAGGATCACTGAAATGAACAAATGAAGAAAGAAATGAGCAAGACAGAAATGTTTAGAGAGACATTTATCATTTCTCCTCACTTTTATTATTACATATTTATTTAACGTTGTCCAAAATATTCCTCTATACAATGGAAGTAACATTAGGGGCGAGTCTGACGGACTTGCATGGTGTATTTGGCAGGCCCAGTCCACCATCTAATGACCATTAAAGCCGCGGTGCTAAGGGGTCGTCTGCAGGTGGGCCTGCTAAGCCGGTCGGTCGGCCTGGGCCTTGGACTCTGCCCGAGCTGGCAGCTTCAGCGGGTGTTTCAGGAGCCGTTACAGCATCTCTCGTGTCGTCAGTCACCAAGCATACCCTCTACTACGAAAAGGGACGCCGCCGGCAACTCGCCTTTCAACCCTGCCAGCTCCCCTTCTCCTTCCGAGTCCGGCTGAGCCCTCACCTATACGGGGAGACCAAGCCGAGGCACCTCCGGGGACTTCCACAGCGTCCACGCACAGCTTCGCGCTTTGAGTACGCTGAAGGCGCTCGGACGCCGCTCATTCAAACAAGCAGGCCGGCGGACATTTTAAAGACCACCGACTCTCTCCAAGCAAGCGCGCCCGCGCGTACTCAAGCCGGCGACTCGCCCAAGCCCCGCCCCAAAAAGCCGCGTGCGCACTGGAGCCCCTGCGATTGGCTACTCCGGCCTGTTTGTTTCCGCAGGCTGGCGGCCGCCCGCTCACTCAGTCACTCACGGTCGGATGCTCTTGTCCGGGCTGCTCGCAGTGAGCCGAAGCGATGGGCGCCCTGAGCGGAGTTGTGTTGCTGTGGATCGGCGGCTGGCTGCTCGCCTGCTTTGCCGCCCCGGGAAGGCCGCCCGTCGTACTTAGTAAGTGACGCCGCCGATTCGGGTTGTTGTATTTCGCTTGACGCCCGCTGTGAAAGCTTTCTGTTCCTGGCTGCTCAGAAGCCGAGGAGTCCGGGCAGTGGCGTTGGTGCCGTGTGGCCTGCGTTTGCCTCACGGCACCGGTCCGTCATGATGCCCAACAGTGTTGCCGTCTGCTTGGGAAAGCCCGCCTGTGGACCGGCATCACGAGGAGAGCTGCGCCGAGCGCATGATCGCCAGGGTGAAACGAGTGTGACTGTCATGTGAGCTCGGGGCGCGGAGAAGACATCGCCCGGCCGCGGGAGCATCAAGTTGTCGCCGTTTGTCAGGCTGTTTCGTCACTGTGACAAAATGACTGACAAGAAGGCGAAGCCAAGAGTTTGCTCCGCTGATGCCGTCAGTTATGCTGAACTTGAACCAGGACGGTGCCACTTGTGCATCTTTTTATTTTAATCTGCCCTTTCCGTTGTCATGTTCCCATTTGAGATGGAGCAAGAAGACAAGTTGAAGAAGGAAAGAGAATTTCAACACTGATGACATGTTGTGTGTAATCAAAGTCCTGTTGCTTAAGATCCCATGCCTGACCACTGTGCCCCACCATAAAGATACACTTTAACGGCCTTCAGTGCAGGTGAAGCCATACTGGCACGGGGACAGGTAGAGCCCAGAGGGCTCAGATGTTAGCATTGACCCCCAAAGGGAAGCTTTCGCCTTGCTGTTTTGTGCTATAAAAAGTCACTTTGAGCGCTAAGGTTCTTTTTCTGTTGCTGGACAAGTTGATACTGGAATTGACAAAATGATAAGCCGTGGTTTACTGACGTCCACTCAAATGTCTGACAAACAAATCGAGCAGGGGCAGCACGGTGACGCAGTGGGTAGCGCTGCTGCCCCGCAGTAAGGAGACCCTTCCCTGTGTGGAGTTTACGTGGCCTCCCAAAGACATGCAGGTTGGGTGCCTTGGCGATCCTAAATTGTGCTTGGTGTGTGTGCCCTGCGGTGGGCTGGCGCCCTGCCTTGCACCCTGTGCTGGCTGGGATTGGCTCCAGCAGACCCCCGTGACCCTGTGTTACGATATAGCGGGTTGGATGATGACTGACTGACTGACTGACTGGCAAATCGAGCCGCGTGGCTTCAAAACAGAGCTGGTAAGAATACTTTGCTTAGCGAGGCTTGAAGGTGAGTTTTGGTTTTGACGTGGGTGTTTTTGGTTTTTTTTTTTTTTTGCCATCTTACAGTTTTTTTTTTTTTTAGTTTCTTTCTTTGTTTGATGTCCCCTAAACTTTTATTTCCTACAGGTTCAAACGGTTCTGGTCTAAAAGCTGCTGGTTTGACACTCCCTCTTCACATGACCTTTTGTCACAAGTCTCCTTTCCATTAGCTGTAAAATGAGGCGGTTAAAACCACGCAGGGTACGTAGTCACGTGGCTCTCGACAAAGAGATTTCAGAGCAAACTTCATCTTAAAGGACCAGGACCAGAGGGCCACCGCAGGCTCAAAGGTCTTTAGGAGTGGAGTCTCCGGGGGGCTCAGGTTCTGCACTGATTGGGTGGCCTTCTTTAAAGTTAGGAAATCAGAGGGACCACGGAGAGGTGGCAGTGCCCGACTGTGCGAAGGAACTGCTGCTCTAGTTTTCTTAGCCATATCTTAATCCGAGTGCAGGGTCCATGTTGTTGTTTGTCGTGGTGTGGATTACAAGTCAGAAGTCGCTTTGTGTTGACTTTGCACGTTTTCTCGATTGACACACACGTCACGCTGATGCCATCTTCACTCGGTTGTTTTCTGTTTGGTGACAAAAGAGCCAGCCGAGCAGTTTTAGATCAGCTTGCTAGTCGCTCCGCTCTGAGAAGCTCCACAGAGAAGACGTGTGTTGGTTTCTTCATCAGTCACTCATCCTAACACAGGGTCACGGGGGTCGGCTGGAGCCAATCGCGGGCAGCACAGGGCGCAAGGCAGGAACAAACCCCGGGCAGGGTGCCAGGCCGCCACAGTTGGTTTCTTCATCCCTGTTGAAAATCTTAAGGTCACTGGACGGCCAGTCCTGCTAGCAGATGTTGTAGCGTAACAAACGGTGTGCTGCGTGCCTGACGTTTCTTCATATACGGAGTATGCACTGCCCGCCGTAACTCTTAGAACACCCCGGTTGTTCCAGGTTTTGTTGCGATGTTAGCAGTTCAGTTCTCGTGAATAACCTGAAGTGGCACAAAGTAAGCGGCCATACCCAGGGGTGAATCGATGTGCCAACTCTGTCTACTTTGGACCATTCTGACCGTTACAAGTGCAGAGAAATGGCAAAGGAAACCAAGGTGCCCCCTTGAAGAGGAACATGGAAAGTGGAGGAGCCTGACAGGAACAGGCCTGGTATGACGATGACGACGAGGCAAGTTTGTGAGAGGCGACAGATTGGGCGGCGGGCGCAGCTCAGCAAGTGTCACTTTCTGCTGGGACAAGTTGAATGGCACTAAGACGGCCATTGCTAACTTTGTGAAATAAGAAGATGAGGAATCTGTCGTGTGACTCGATGACACTCAGGAACGTGACCTGGACAGGACAGTCAGAGTTTCCTCCACATTCCGAGTTCCTTTTGGTGGACTCTGTGATTCCTTTGCCGCCCTCCCGACTCCCTTGCCACCCTTGCCGCCCGCCTGACTGCCTCTTTCTTGCCTTTCAAGTAGGAATGTTGTCCCAGTTGTCCCAGTAATCTTTGTCACAACACCATATGATCAAGTGCTGCTTCACACAGGTAATGGCACAAAGTCGGGACACCCGTAGGAATTGTCAGCGTCAGCTTTCAAGGCTTCGGTAGTCCATTTAGCAGCTGGACGTTGTGATCTTGTCCCCTACATGAGGCCTCTTTGTGTTCTTGGTGACCTAAACCCGTTGTGTTAACCGCTGGCACTTTGCCATTTGCCTTTGTACCATCTCAGGGGACGGCTGCCAGTTTGTATCATGAAGCAGCACCAGTGTGCCCGTCCAGGGTCTTTAGCCCAAGTTTGCCTGAGGCTGACTGTGTGCCAACCTGCTCGTAATCGGTTAATCGGGCATGCTGTATGTTAGTGTTTGACAGTCTGATCGGACGCGGCCCCTTCGTACAGGGAGTGTGCCGCGGCAGGCATGTGGACTTGTGTTGTGGTCCGAGGCCCCGCGGCGTGATGCCCAGCTTGTCACCTCTGAATATGAAGCACGTCTGGTGGGCATTATAAAGGTAAATGTGAAGTGACATGCTGAGTGTGTCACACGAGGGGAGCGGTGACTGGGGGTCTGCCTTTATTCCTCCAGACTTCATTTGTTTGTGTGTGTGGCACCTTGGTGCCCAGCGGAGCACTGCAGCCTGACGCTAAGCCCTAAAATAGAGGGAAGGAGACGGTGCCGACTCACAAAGGGGTCTTTGTGTCATCTCTACAGCTGCTTGGCCGAGGCCTGGACATTAAATGGACTGCTGCCCCCCAGATCCAGTGCCCAGCTGTCACCTGTGTGGCGTTTGAATGCTCTCCCCTTTTCTCCAGCCTTCCTCCCATATCCACCTGGATGTGTGCCTGAGGGGTCTTGTGGTGGTTCCTCCCTTGTGCCCGATGCCACCACTGTAGGGTCTGATGTGAGGGCGCCCTGCGTCATGGCACTTTGTGTACGCGGTGCCCGTGTTGACACATTAGAGGATTTCCTCCCAGACTCCTTTTAAGGTCAATGAGGTTTTCCTGGGGGGCTTCATTTACAGAAGGTCTTGTGAAAAAAGCCTGATTGAGCCGAGTGGCACGCTAAGACTCGAGAGCGGTGCCCTCATGCCAGGGGCACAGTGTGGCGCATGGCGCTCTTGGGGATGTGAGCCCTCGTTCAGGGGGCCGCTGCTGTCCACTGTGAGATCGCTGGCCCTAACCCTGGGTGTGATTTGTGTGGTGCCCTCTGCTACACTTGGGCCTTTTATTCATCACAGTCGGTGCCCCCCTAAATGAAAGAGAGGAGAAAAGAACCAAAGCACAGTGGGCAGCGGATGGGCAGAGCGCTAATGGACCCGGCACTGGGCTTGTGCCCACTCACTGGGTCTTGTCACACCGGAACCTTTCCTCTGAGTGACTCTGCAGCAGAGAGGTGACAAGGACACCGGTGTCACCCGAGTGTCATTTCAGACTTGACAGTCTTCATCCTGCAGCTGGCAGAGTGTCTGCACAACTTGGGCGGCGAGAGGTGGCCATTCGGTCCATCAGGCTTGTTTTACCCGCCGGACACATGCGTTCCTTTGGCCTCTGCTTGGCATGGCATCTTGCTGGTCCTGGTCTGTCGAGCTGATGCAGTGCCACAAAACCACCAACCGCGGCTCGAATTTCATACACCGGTGACGAAGGAAGGTGTCGCCATAGCAACCGGCCAGGGGGCTCTGAAGAGGTGTGTGGATGAGGAAGTGGCGCCTTCGTGGCATTCTGTACCAGTTGTCAAGCCACAGAATGAGCGACAGAGACCAGTGCCCGTCAGCCCCGATGCCAATGGTGCACCTCATTTAATCTGTGAGCTCCTCTGTGCCCTGCTGTGGACGGGGTTACCTGGGGTGTGCCAGTTAGACGTTGGACGTGGCAGACGCCCGAGCTCGTAGTGTCGAGAAGTTCAGTTTCTGTGTCTGCCCGTTTGCATCTGCCCATGTGAGCTGCCAGGCCACAAGTGGGCACTCCCTTAAACAGGCCAGTTCCGAGTTGCTCCTGGTCTCGCACTGTGACCCTCGGGTGGCCCAGTTCGGCGTCCTCTCTCGCTGTGCCACCCACTTTCAGGTCCTTCTTGCCTCGAGTGGACACGACAGACACACAAAGGAGCCTCTGCAGAGCTGGGCAGGTTTGAGTTCAGACTGGCACATGTGCGCAGTAAGCCGAGTACCCACCCGCTTCTCGCGCCACACCCTGTAAGTGAAGCTGCCACTCGTGGCGTGTTGGAGTTCCTCTCCAATGGGCGAGCGTTGCCTGCCGAGTGACGAGAGTGCGCCCAGCCTGCTGCTTTGCTCGCCCTACGTAGTTCTGTCAATATTTGCCCGCCCCGCCAGCTCCCTTGATACAGCTGTTTGCTCAGGCACTGTTTACATGCCAGCTTGACGTCCACTTTGCCCCGTGGATGTTTAACAAGTCTTTGACAAACCTCAGCTGGCATCACGCTGGATGTGCCCCATGAATACCCCACTTCAGTTTGTTGTGCCCGTTGGCCTCTTCTGAGCGACTGAGTCTCCGGCCCCCACTCCTTGTGGATGTGCCTGGCACAGTTAATGGCTGAATGGCACGGATTGACTTCACACAACTTGTGCCAGTGCATTGTGGGTGCTGGGATGGACACGCCCTCTGTGTGGTGGGTGGGCGGAGCCTGACTGGTGGTCGGCGTGAGTGTGCCCACCCGCCTGCCTTGCCTTTTGCTCCATGCCCAGGGTGTGTTTTGTTGCATTGTAATTTTGTTCAAACCTTGGTGTGGGCAGCGTGCGCTGGCACGAGTGGGAGGGAGGTGCCCTCCGGTCCGTCTCTGACGTGCCCGCCCTCTTTCAGTTCCAGGTGACCTGGGTAACCAGCTGGAGGCCAAGCTCGACAAGCCCACCGTGGTCCACTACATGTGCTCCAAGAAGACGGCCGACTACTTCACCCTGTGGCTGAACCTCGAGCTGCTCATCCCGCTGGTCATCGACTGCTGGGTGGACAACATCCGGTAAGGGGGCACGCAAAGTGGCACTGGAGTGGATGGGCATAGACATGGGTGCCAACTGGCTTTCTTTCCTTCACAGGCTGGTATACAACCAAAGCACAAGGTCAACGGAGTCCCCTCCCGGTGTGTACATCAGGGTCCCGGGATTTGGCACCACCTACCCCATTGAGTACCTCGACCCCAGTAATGTCAGAGTGGGTAAGTGCTGTCCTCCTGGCACAAGATGGCGCTGCCCCCTTTAGGGACACACGACCGGGGTGCCACCTTACTCGGGTCACCAAGCAGTACACAGCAGCCCTGAAATTCGGTCACCCCCCCCCGACCCTTAAGCGCTGGGCAGATATTTGCGGGTTCCTGTCACTCGTACCTGCCCTGCCCAGTCTGTCGTGCCCTTGGCACTGACCCATGGCAATCTTGGGGCACTTTAGGCAGGCACCTCTGTTTACTGTGAGCCACCCAGAAGTCCAGTCAGGCAGGCAGTGCCACTGCGATGACAGACCTAAGGCTGGCACTCATCGGCTCCTGCCTGGCATCCTCCAGTGACCAGCTGGCTCTTGTGTTTTCACAGGCATCTACTTCTACACGCTGGTGCAGGCGATGGTGGACTGGGGCTACCAGCGAGACCACGACGTGCGAGGTGCCCCCTATGACTGGCGCAAAGCTCCTAGTAAGTAACTGCCAGAGCAACAGCATGCGAGACGTGTGCCCCAAAGTGAGACCCATGATGGCATCGTGGCACTCAGGGGTGGCAGACTGGCTGAGCGTCCCCAAGTGGGGTGGTCAGGAAGTGGGCAGCGGTGCTGTGCCGGGGGCTAGGAGGAGGGCTGCCCCCCGGTGGGCACACACGCATCCAGGTGCCCGTCACTGCCATGTCCTCCATTTTCAGACGAGAACAAGGACTACTTTGTGGCGCTGAAGAAGATGATCGAGGAGATGGCGGAGAGCTTCGGTGGTCCGGTGGTCCTCATCGCACACAGCATGGGCAACGTCTACACGCTGTACTTCTTGAACCAGCAGCCGCAGGAATGGAAGGATCGCTACATCCTGAGCTTTGTGGCTCTCGGCCCGCCCTGGGGTGGCGTGGCCAAGACCCTGCACGTGCTGGCGACAGGTGAGCGACGTTGGACGACCGTGCCCCTTGAATGCCAGCCCTTACTGCATGTAGCGCCCGCCTTTGTCACTTTTGCCTGTCCTTCTCTGCCCTGCAGGTGACAACAATCAGATCCCGGTGATCAGCAGCCTGAAGATTCGCACCCAGCAGCGGACCGCCGTGTCCACCAGCTGGCTCCTGCCCTATAACAACACGTGGAGCGCCGACACGGTCTTCGTGAGGACCCCCGCCGCCAACTACACCATCCGCGACTATGAGCGCTTTTACAAGGACATCGGCTTCCCGGACGGCTGGCTCATGAGGCAGGACACGGAGCCGCTCGTCTACGAGCTGTTGGCGCCACGCGTGCCCGTGCACTGTCTGTACGGCACAGGGGTCGAGACGCCCGAGTCCTTCGTCTACACGGACTTTCCCGACAAAGACCCCAAGGTGGTGATGGGCGACGGGGACGGCACGGTCAACCTGGCGAGTGCCCTGAACTGTGGCCGATGGCAGCGGCAGCAGGCCCAGCCCGTCTCCATGTTTGAGCTGAGGGGCAACGAGCACATCGCCATGCTGTCCAACGTGACCACCATCGACTACATCAAGCGGGTCCTGCTCGCCCCCTAACGTCGCCGGGTCTGGGACTCGACTGCGCACATCGGCCCACCGACTTGGCGCCACCCGGTGGGTTCAAGGACTGATGGGAGACACGGCGCCCCCGTGCCACTCGGACTTTCAGTGCCAAGCCCTTGGCAGACAGGGGGGGTCCCTTGTGCCTGGCAGCGGGGCAGGTGCTTTGTATTTATTGAAGAAGGCCTCTCTGCTCGACGGCGCGTATGGCGCCTTTCACAAGTGGCTGTCGTGAAGCTACCTCGCCCGCCCACCTGCCCCTTTTCTACTTCTCTGCCCAGTTTTTAGAAAATGGCTGAAAATAAAAGAAAAACAATTTAAAAGGTTTGCATTTCTGTGTCCCTGGTGCTCATTGGCCGCCCGAGTGGAGTCGAGATCCTCCTCGACGTGACCCTGCCCAGCGCCAGTATGCCACCGTGCCCACCATGTGCCAGGCAGTGAGGGGGTGTGTGTGTGACGCGGTGACTGTATAGTGCCTTTCCAGTGTCAACGTCACGCCAGTGACATTTGGTGACCAGAGGGCATCACGTGCAGGTTCAGCGGCTCATGTGACCCCCCCCCTATCCGAGGCTCCTGTCTTCCTTGCATTTAAACCCCCAAACTCGAGGCCTGATTGCGTGGGGTCTTGTCTCCCGAGTTTTGGGGTCCATCTAGAATTTTGGTTTTCATTTTTATCAAGACGTAATAATGAGGGTTGCTGGCTCACGGCGTGTTTAGTCGGCCTGATGCTGAAGCCGTCGCAGCCTTTCATGTCGCCCTGTTTGTTTTTAACTGTCGCCGTCGTCAGGGCACAGTGAAGGGGCAAACTCCGCAGAAACGGGCAAAATGCGCAATCAGAAAACCAACAAGAGGGTTCAACGGCACAACCTGCCACAGGTGAGAGGCCGCTGTGCGAAGGTGAAATCACACACGCAGCAGCAGAGGAAGGAGCAGCGAATTAAATCAGAAACCTGGGGGGCTGGGAGCCCCAACCCCATTCTGCGACACCACCGCCAAGTCACTTTGTGGCGCTGTGACTCCCCTGTTCCACCCGCAGGTGGCGCCCCTGTCCAGCTTACGGCAGCCCACCCGCCTGATGATTCCGAGCTTAAAAGCAGAGCCCCCTGGTGACCACTAACTAGAAATTAGAGATCAGAAAACGGGACGCCAACGGGAGGCTCGGCCTGCGCGACTCCTCCGTCCACTGGGCGTCGCTGCTCCACCTCTCCTCTGCGCCACCAGGGAGGCCACGCCCACCGTGCTCGTCTCGCGATATCCCAGTTGACACGTCACGCGCGTTTACCGCCGGCTGAAGAGGCAAGCGGCTGAGTTTGGCGTTGTCGTTACCCTGGTAACCATGGCGCTCGTGGAGGCGGCGAGCGTGCAGCTTTCGGAGCTCAGCGACCATCAGCTGGCCGAACTTGTGCGGAGCGTCAGGTGCGTGCGGGCTTCCTGTCACATTGCGGAGGAGCGCTCCTTGGGGATGCCCCTCCATGGCGCGCTCCGGCGATCGTTCGGTGAGGGTTCGGCTGGGCATCTGCGGGGAGGAGGCCGTGAAGCGCGCTGGGCACAACCCCTTGCAGGCCCGTGTTAACTAAGGCTGCGGTGCCATCGGCGGCCACGGCCCGACAAAATGGTAGGAGCGCCACTTCATCACCCGGTGCGTCTCTCAGGTCACGCACGATCTGGCGACAAAAGTGAAAGTGGCAGAGCCCCGTGCCATCCCAGACATGATGCCAGTGGCACCCACACGTTTCCGTCACCCCTCCAGCTTGAGTGTCCCTTTTTTTTTGTGACAGCCAGTCCAATGCGGCCCTCCAGACCGAGACGGAGATGTTCCAGAAGTTTGTGTCTCGCCTGGACCCCAAGGAGTTCAGCCAGGTGACCGTGTCAAAGACGACCACCAGCGGGATAGCGCAGCACGAGCTGGGACAGGTAGGTCCAGGGGGCTTATTTTCACTCCAACTTCGCATACTCTGTGTTCCAGTGAGAAGTCTGTGTGGTGCCCATTACGAGTGGTGCTGAAGGGCATTCTGGGTCCATTGAGGCTCGGGGAAAATGTTTGCATGCAGTTTTACTGCGATAGGCAAGAGGCCCGTGGTGGCCAAGAGACACATGCCAAGCGCACTTGGCATCTCTGCCTCCTTTGCCATGTTCGAGGGGTGACAAGAGTGAGACGGTGAGGAGCCACTTGAAGTGAAACGAGCAGATAGGCTTTTCTGGGGATCTTCTCTGGCGTTGGCACTCAGAGCTCAGGTAACCAGGGTGGTGCCATGTAGCGGCCCCACTTAGAGGGTCTGGAGTGCTTCTTAAAAGTTTTAGTTAAATCTCCAAAGCCCTCCCTGACCCTGAATTGGGTGAAGTGAGCTGGAGGACATGGTGTTCTCTGCTTACCCTTATAGCGCCTTTCATGGTAGGCACACAAACGGGGAGACTGTGGGCACAGCCTGGCCCTGGTCCACCCCAGCATATTTTTGGGTTTTTATTTTCATGCCAAAGGCTCGGGCCTTGCTCAGCTGATGTGATGCCCGTCGTTCAAACCACAGGTCAGCAGGCAGGAGCGCTTGGTACTGCTGACCATGGAGCAGAAGTGTCTCGTGGCCCAGCGGGAGGAAGAGGAGTTGCGGAAAGCCCTGGAACAACTACGGAAGGAGTCCGAGCGAGTCGTCAACACCTACAAGGTACTGAGGGCAGGGGGCGCCAGTAGGCACGGCTCGCCTGTCTCTAAGCCTATCGGGTCCTCACTCTACCCATGCTTATTGTCACAGGCTGCCATCGAGGAGGCCGACTATCGCCAGGGAGAGGTGAAGAAGGCCTTGTGCGAGTTCCAGCGAGACTTCGGGAAGCGAGGGCACGAGAAGAAAAGGAGAATACTGGGGACCGAGAAAGTAACTCGCTACATCGAGGAGAAGAGCAAAGCCAAGGTGGGTGCCACGCTCGTTCTGGGCAGTCAGCCCCCCTCTGGTTGGCTGTCCACAGCTGACGCGTCTCTCCTGCCACCCATAGGACAAGATTGTGGAGAAGCTGCGGCTGGAGAACACGGCACTCAAAGTGAAAATGCGGAAGCTGCAGATGCAACTCAAACAGGTAACTTGATTGCCCGTTCCGTCTGCCCATGTTGGCAGAGGTCAGTCACTTGAGACCGTGTTTGTGCCTGTCGTGAAGCTGCAGCTTTGGCTCGAGTGTCAAGTGCTGCTCGCTCATATCGACGACCGCCAGCCAGTGTCCATCTGCTGAGGGTGCCAGCACACTGCCCCCTGCAGGGCACAAACCTCGGTGCCAGGCGTGAGATTTGGGAGACATGTGCTCCTCTTTACCCATATGGCAGCACCATCTTTGTGAAAGGCACTGGTATCTGTTGCTCGTTGCAGAAGGAGGAGATGGACGAAGCCCTCCATGAGGTGGACTTCCAGCTCCTGAAGATCGAGAACAGCCAATACCTGCAGAAGATCGACGAGTCCAAGCAGGAGCTCCTGAGGCTCAAGCTGATGGACAGAAACAAGCTGCAGATCTTGGACACCTACAAGGTGGGCCGGGCAGTCCGGGGGGCGCATGTGGGCCAATCTCACCCCTCTAATGGCGGGCCTGGGCGGCTTTGCCCGCTTTCTACCCCTTTCTGTAGTTTACTCTCAATTGTGTCCAAATGGCAATGACGAGCCGTAAGTGGTACAGATGCAGGTTCAAATGTCAGTCAGTGCCCATGTGCCAGAGATGACTCTTGGTTAGCAGACCACTCAAAGTGGCACTCGTGTACCAGTCACGGCTAACCATCAGCAGGGGGACACAATTGAGGGAGCAGAAAAGGCCAAATTAAGAAGAAAATGGCGGAGAAGTTCCAACGCTCATTCTTACCTCCCTAACTAAACCCATGCAGGCCTGACCGTGCGCTCGCTTGGTGGGTGGCACTGAACCCGAGCGCCGGTGGGTGTTTGGCCCCCGCAGCGGTGATGGGCAGCACAAAGTCTGACCCTCAGTTGTCTCCCTTTAGAAAAAACTTCAGAACCTGACGTCCGAATCCAAACGGCTGACGGGTGAGCTGGCAGCCAAGAAGGACCTGCTGGTGCGAGTCGAGGCTGAGATCGTGCAGGCGGAGAAGGTAAGGGTGGGCCGCCCAGCTCATGCTGCGTACTGGTGGGCCGGGTTGCCATTGGCACAAGCCTCGCCCCAATGCCACCTGTGTCTTTCGACAGGAATGTGCCAAGGCAGAGGCTCAGAACAAGAGGCTGAAGACACAGCTGTCCGACTACCGGGGTCCGCGGGCACTGGACTACGTGGCCATCAAGGCCCGGCACAGCGAGCTGCAGCGCGACGTCCACGTCTGGGAGCGCAAGGTGGACATTGCCCAGGTACGTAGAGTGTGTGTGTGTGTGTGTGTGTGTGTGTCAGAGGTCGTCACCCACAATGCGCCGGGCCCCAAGAGTACTGACGGCAGTCGGGTCGCCTGGCACTGGCGCATTTTGAGGTCTGACGAGTGCCCCACCAGGAGGCACCCGTCCCCCAAGTCACATCTTGGTCTTCTTTTGTGTTGCAGATGGACCTGAAACGAAACACGAAGGCCTACACTCAGCTGACGAGGGCGAGCCAGCCGGCCCCAGGCCCGTAGTGGACCGGGGCACTGCCAGGGCACAAACTTCCAAAAAGCTAATAAAGTGTTGTGAATCAAGCATCCTGACTGCTTCATTGTGAAGGCTTGGCAGAGCGGGCACGTGGGGCTCAAAGTGGCAACTTCAGCTCCTCTGTCTCAGGTGAGCATCACCCTGGCATCTGCAGGACAGTCCGTGGCCCGCGAGTGTTTTCATCCTGGCACTGCTGGCCGATGCCCCGCCCTCAAACCCGAGGCCATCTTCTTGAAAAAGGTTTATTTGTTAGTGCTATGAATATGAAATGCTACATAGAGATCATTTAGTTGAATGTACATCCATCGCAACACGGGTGGCGCTAACATCTCGTCACATACTACGGCTGAAACAACTCAAAGGGGTACAACATTCTCTGGCAATGGCTACGGAGAACCACTTACACGGGGCATCAAAGACAAAGGTGTGCATGCTCTACGAAGACGACGTCTAAACGTGTGGGCGTCTACGGCGGGCACTCTGTACATGGACAACAAAGGCCAGAGGGATGCCAGTCCTGCCCTCGTGACCCATCTCTGTACTGCCTCTCCGATGCTCGGGCAGCAGTGGGCACCATCCAGGAACAGAACAGGAAATGAGTTTGCCAGCTGCGCGCTCCTCGGAGCAGATATGTGGAGGCAACGTGAAAACGTTAATGAGGGGGTGCGGGAGCAGATTGCAGCTTGGGTCCTGCGCCGGCATTTGACACACTGGGGCTTTCTGGGCACCTCTGCCCTCCGGCCGTGCAGGACCCAGCGCTCACAAGGGGTCCATCCAAAAGTCCCGGCTGTCACCTGGCACGCTTTGGTCAGTCCGTCAGGTCAATGAGGTGTCCCTTTGGAGTCCACCGTCGCCCCCTCGTGTGTGTTTGTGTGTGTGTGTGTGTGTATATACGTGTACCCCCGGGCCGGGCAGGCGGGCAAGTCCATGGGAGGCAACAAGCGGAGAAAGCCACTCACTGTATGCAGGGTGGCACCGAGTAGCCCCCGCCCTCGGCCGTGTGTTGTACGCTGTGCTCCTGCAGCGCCCCCAAGTCCCCGCGCTCGCCGCACCACACACACTTGAACTGGGTCTCGCGCGCGTGGACGCTCTGGTGCTTGGCCAGGTGCTCGCGCTGCTTGAAGCCCTTGTCGCAGCTGGGACACTTGAAGGGCTTCTCGCCGGTGTGGACCCGCCGGTGGCGCTGCAGGTCCGAGGCGTACTTGAATCGCTTCTCGCAGTCCGGGCATTTGAGCGGCTTCTCGCGGGCGGGGTCGCAGCGGTGCTGGACGAACTCCGAGGAGGAGAGGAAGCGGTCGCACAGCGTGCACTTGAGGGGCTTCTCGGCGCAGTGGGAGCTCTGGTGCCGCTGCAGCGTCGACGACTTCTTGTAGGCCTTGCCGCAGACGTCGCACTTGTAGGGCCGGTCGACGCCCACCGCCGCGGGCGGCCGCCGCCACCCTCCGCACTTGTGCCGCAGCAGGTCGCCCGACTGGCTGAAGCCTTTCTGGCAGGAGGCGCACTTGAAGAGGCTCTCGATGCCGTGCACGTGCTGGTGGTAGAGCAGGTGGGACGGCTGCATGAAGCCCTTGTCGCAGAGGTTGCACTTGAAGGGCCGGTCGTGCGTCTTGTGGGTGCGGCGGTGGCGCACCAGGGCGTACTGCTGCTTGAAGCTCATCTGGCACTCCTCGCACTGGAAGGGCCGCTCCTCCGAGTGGGTGCGCTCGTGCTGGCGCAGGTCCGAGGGCCGCTTGAAGCCCTTGCCGCAGGTGGTGCAGCGGAAGGGCCGCTCCCCGGCCGGGGTGCACTGGTGGTGCAGGAGCTCCGACGACTCCTTAAAGTGCATCTCGCAGAGGTTGCATTTGAAGAGGTGCTCGCCCGAGTGGGCGTACATGTGGCGCACCAGGTGGGAGCGGTGCTTGAAGCTCTTCTCGCAGGCGGCGCACTTGTAGGGCCGCTCGGCGCTGTGGGTCCTCTGGTGGTGCGCCAAGTGAGACGACTGGCTGAAGCTTTTGTCGCAGGCGTCGCACTTGTAGGGCTTCTCCCCGGTGTGCACCCGCTCGTGGCGGGACAGCTCTGACAGGTGGCGGAAGCCCTTCTGGCAGATGGAGCACTTGTAGGGCCGGTCCGGGGACGAAGCTTCGAACTCGGTCGGGCGGAAGCGCCCACGACCAGGGCCGCCGCCGCGCTGCCGCCTACGACCGCCCCGGAGCGGTCGGGCACCTCCGCCGAAGGCTGCTGCGGATTGCTGGCGGAGGAGGTAGGGGTGGTGTTGCCCGCGCCCGCCGAGCTGGGTCTGTAGGTCTTCTCGCAGATGGAGCACTTCATGGGGTTTCCGCTGCTGTGGGCGTTGTGGTGCTGCGCCAGGGACGTCAGGAGGGAGAAGCCCATCTTGCAGACTCCGCAGACGAAGGGCTTCTGCTCCACTTGCACGCACTGGTGCTCCAGCAGGTCGGTGGCTTGGTGAAAGATCTTGAGGCACTGGGTACACTGGAAGGAGCGGTCCTGGTTCACCATGCACTGATGCTCGTGCGGATTGGCGAGGTGGGAGATGTCGTGGCCGCAGGCTCCGCACTTGTGGCTGCCCTCCCCGACCTGCAAGGCCGCTTGCTGCCCCTGAGCGCCACCGGCATGGGACTGCTGCTGCTGCTGTGCCGCCTGCTGCGCCGCCTGCTGCTGGAGTGCCGGATCGGGCTGCAGGACGATTCCGTAAACCGCACACCCGAGTGCGTTCTCGGCACCCGGAGGAATAGCGTGGACCACCGGGGGCGTCGCCACTGCATGCTGTTGCCAGGCCTCCGTCATCCTGGCACGAGTGTGGGAATGCAGCGTTCGCAAGGTCTATACACTAGATCATCGAGTGCTCTTCCTTCATGCGGGCACTTCCACGAGCTTAAAAAGGTGCCATGGCAGCAAGGGGCCAGCCGGTGCCACTTAACTGATGCTTCGCTGCTGTGCCCCAATGGTAACCGGCTGCTGGCCTCGGGATGGCAACCATCACCTCTTGGTCTGAAATCTTCGAACGACGAGGCAGCGACCTCCGTGAAAGTCCGGTTTCCTTCTCAGCGTCGCGACCTGCGCTGGCCTGTCCTCCCTCGCCTGGGCTTCAGCTCTGGCGTGGCACGTTCTGTGGAAAGAGCACAAACATGGCAGCGTTAGAGTTAAGAGTTGGGGTCACGCGCACACCGAGGAGCCGTCTGCCAATCTCACCGGCTGTGGTCCTGGGGCGTGCGGCTTGGCCAACTTCAGGACGGGAGCGACACATAAAAACTTAACAAGAGTGCCACGGGTGGGACTCCGCAGGAAACCCGAGGGTTAAGAGCAGTGGGGCGCACGGCCAGAAATCGGCCCCCTGTTGTAAAGTAAGGAGGGCGTGACCCGTGGCACACACCCCCACCCCAGCACCAAACTGGCCCTGCGCCCCTCTGCTCTTAACCCTCAGGTTTCCTGCAGAGTCCCACCCGTGGCACTCGAGTCGCCTCCCACACGGTCAGGTTAGGGTTGGCGCATTGGGAGATCTCCGAGTGCCAGCGGCGATGGGAGATGTGCAGGCACAGAAGATGATCCCTAAATCCGCTCGATTAGCCCAGATTGTCGCGGCGCGCTCTGAACTCTCCCACTCATTTACAGAAGACCTGTCACGGTTGCCTGCCACACAAGTACCAGCCTTCACTCGCATGCCACTCTCACATCTGCGTGCCCGCGACGCTCCATCCGCGTCTATAAACTTCCCCTCATCTCCTGCCTTCCCGGTGGCCCTGCCCGTACGTGGAAGCCGTCAGGCTCGGCTCCACTCCACCCGCGTCCCATCAGCTCACGTCAAGCTTGGAAGGCTTTCAATGGCCTTGCTTGCCTCCATCTTGTTACACCCGCTTGCACTCGGTTGCTCTGTAAGGCGTCTTGTGATGTTGGCCGCCATACAAAACAATCGCATGCAAGCCCTTTAAATGAGAACATCTTGAAAACGTCACAAAGCAGCAAAGCTCGCCCACCATCCACGGCTGAGACTGACGATGGAGCAGTGCAGTATGGGAGTGGGCGACGCGGCTAAAAATAATCTTCATGACAATAGCGATCACCAGCACAACGGTAAAGGAGCACTTCACTGCTGTGGACGGCCAAGGAATGAGACCCTAGACGGGCACACCCATCAGGCCACACTGCCCGTGGGTGGAGGTGCCAAAAGGCGAGACCACCCACTGGAAAAGCTCGCCAGTGGAGGGGACTGAAATCCCAAGAAGTGAACAAAACACAAAGCCCACAGTAAGGGGCCGTGCGTGGATGAGAGTGGAAGCTGCCCCTCTGTTCTCAGTGAGGCCGGGGGGCTACCCGAGCCAGCGCTGGTGAATTTACACGGCGCACGACTGGTGAACCAGTCAGTCTCAAGGCCGAGCCATACTGGGCAGCAGCAGCAGCAGTTAGGTGAAGGGGGCCCAGCAATTCCACCCGCTACTGGTGGTTAGTGCACTGAAGCCCACCCTGGTGATGTGCCCCTCGCCTGCTCCACACAGGGCCCGACAGCAAGCTTGTGCCACAGAAGTGCCCACCGAGATGGGGGTCTGCCACTTGACCATTCCAGAGTGGGACCAGCTTGTAGCAAGGCTGGCTGGCGGATTCCTGTCACCCGATTGTGTTGGAGGCCAAACTCCAGTTGACTTTGCTCAAGCGATTCTTTGGGCTTTGAACTGCGCGGGCAAAAAGAGGGCAGGGCTCGCTCAGAATGGGGTACTGACATCAGCCGACCTGAGCGGTGCTGGTGCCCAGTCCTGTTCCCGTGTGTCACGTGTGCACATCCACTCCTCCGCTTAGCTTCGTGTCACCAACACACTTCAAGACCACCCAACTTTCTGTCAAAGAGGACACCCAGCTCGCTCTGTTGGGACCCTTCATCCGAACCTTCGAAAAGATGGTGCCCAACGAGTCATTCTGGAATGAGCGCGTGCTGCCACGCTTTGTTACGTTATGCTGTTTCAGCATGGAGAGACGTGCCAGGTTTAAACGTTTTGTGCGCGATACGAGCGCCCGAGTCTGCAGCATCTCACGGCCGATAAGCGAGCTGCGGCTAACGCTCGAGACACGCGCAGGCGAGATCACAACACTTTGGTTATTATGGGCTGTGGTAAAGTGGAGACTCCAAATCACAATACCGTGTTGCCACGCGGCACGACACACATCAAGATCAAGAAAACGTTTCATTTCTGAGCGCGCCAGGGCAGCGCTCACTGCTTGGCAGAACTTCTCGTATTCATCTCAGAACACGCATGGCGCTCGTCACTCCAGCCAGGATCCCCATGAGCCCACTGACCCGTGAGATGACACTGCAGTGGTGACACGTCACCGTTTCACCGTCACACACTGAGCAAGCACATTCGCCTGAGCGAGAAGAGTCCGACACTGGACTTCACCAAGAAAACGTTGTCTTGATTACGGAGGGCAAGGCCGAGATTGGGACACGTTGTGTTCTGCTCCTTTTCTACACGACGTCAGTCTGACCCTCAAAAATGAGCCGAGGAGAAACCTCAGCACTGATCACTGAACCCATAATGGCAGCCATACTGGTATGTGCGACGTCCCCAAAGACACAAGCCTCCGACTCGGATCTGAGCAGCTGCAACACCTGAATGGGCGCCCACATGGAGCGGGACACCAGTCTGACACGGGCAGCTGTACTGAGGCTGCGGATTCACATTAGTAACTGCCTTACACGACGCAGCCTTTCCAGCTGCAAAACAATAATCGAGCATTCCATAAACGACATATGAAACATATGGAGGAGCCGTCGCTGAAAGCACACAACACTGCGCCATCCCTCAAAGCGTCAATCACATTCTTTTAGGTCCAATAATCCATCTTCAATCTGGCGGGCATACGGTGATCTTGGCATTGTATTAGAAATTGATTTGAAAAACGCCCTCCGCTGTGTCTTACTGGTGTTGGGTTAGACTGGTACGCATTTAGAATCCAAACCAGTTCCAAAGCACACCACAGGCAGCCCCTCATTCAGTGCCACTGCTTCACTCCTCCAGGCACAAACACGCCAGCCTGCCAGCCAGCCTGCTTCGCCAAAGGACTTCCACAAATCGTTAGCAGGAGTCTGGTGGGCGTCCCCCTCACTGATTCAAACACGACGGCGGAGCACAATGAGCTTCAACACTAAAGAAATGCAGCACTCTCCCATTTTAAAGATGGCGCTTTCCTGTCCTTCCCCAGTTCCAGTTTAGCGCGTGACTCCACTGATGACGTTCCTCTCCTGTAGCCGACACTGAGAACCCTAAAGTGCACTAAACGGAGGTTGGCACCTCACGTGCCACTCCTCGAACTGCCCCAGCACTTACAAAAAGCCACCAATACTCAGAAACGTCTACACTGTGCGGTCACATCAGCCGGTCACAATGGGACTCAAAACTGAAATTCAGAAGTGAAAACAACAAGCAGCCCCTAGTGGCCCCCTGGCAGCTGTCACTTACGCACACGTCACGAGCGCGGGGACATCAGCGAGTGCCACAAAGCCCATAAGCACTCTGTGATAATAACGACGACGCAGAGGAGCGCGTGCCACCACAACGCACTTGTAAAGGCTTACGCTTCTCTCATGGCTCTCGGTCCTGGCGAGGACCCCAAAGACCCCAAGGTCCAGATTACAAGACCACGACAGGTCAAAGTAAAAGAGCGGACAAGAGGTTGGCAGCGGGCTAGTTTTATTGTTGTCAACTCCTGTGTGGCGGGCCGGTCGCTTTATCAAGCGAGGGTCGTCTGCTTTCTTCTCCTTTACAGATACAGCAGTGCTTTAATGAAGGCTGAATGAATATTTTTAATGACACCTCATCTGGTGTCAAACTGGCAGCCACAGAAGATGTTGGCTCTTTAAAGCAGGGATTGTTGTAATAAAATGAAAATCGCAACTTTGAGTTCTTTTTCCATTTGCTTCAATGAGAATTAAACAACGGCCAGGGCTGAAGAGTGAAGGGGGCAGAATCAGAAGCAAAAGGGTACTTTCAGGGCGCCGGGAAAAACTGGAAAAGAGGCGACCTTGTGATGGGGACGCTCGGCTCCAGCAGGTGACGTGCCAACCATTCACACTGAGGAAATGGCTCATCGTGGAAGTGAAGTGCAAAACCAGCTCCGCAGAACCCGGCAGCCTTACGCAGCACGTCTGCTAAACCACAGAGCCCTTCACTTACAAGTGGCTGCCAGCTTCTGCATTTGAATTTAACTCAAACGGCGACGCTCGAGCCGATAGCCCCCCATTCTGACGCGCTAAAGTCTCATCCCATGAACGCAGTGGGATTTGCAATTTCTACGGATAATCCGTTTTAATCTCCCAAAGCGACTGTCCCGGGTGTGGTCCTCTCTGGCACCGTGTCTGTGATGTGCTCTTACTGTACGCTCGCTGCTGTGCGTTTCTTCTTCTCCTTGGGGAGTAACCTCACAGATTTTAGACTTTACCTGCTTTGAAGGCAGACTGACCAAGTTACCCGTCTGTGGCGACCATCGTGTGTCATCACCAGCACCTTCACGCCCGATAGCTGTTTGGCCCCCGGGCATCCCACCCTCTGCTGGGTACACACCGTCTCCGAGTGGACCGACTCCGTTCTTCTTCAAGCTTTATACGATTAGAAGAGCCCGTAAAACACCAGGCTCGACTACTGAGCCCAAATGTCCAACTCAAAGCCGACGTGCTGATGCATTAAACTGGAAAGGTGACTCAAGTGTTGGCGGTCACGTGCTGAGAGTGAGCGAGTGCGGGTATGTGCATCAGCGGGCCCTCCGATGGGTTGGCATCGCCTACCTTGTGTCACTGGGACAGACTTCTGCTCCCCTATGACCCTGAATTACACTCAGCAGGGTGGTTCACATTTTGAGCTCCAATTATACGTTGCCAACAGTCACTCAGCCATACACCAAAGGTAGTGTACCAAGCGGTCGCTGCACTTCTGCCATTACACGTCACATCTTTGAGCACATTTGGAGGCTTCAGCGTTCACCTTAACAGCCCTTCCGTCTACTCCTGGTAGACGAGGCTGCAGCTCCAGAGACCCTGAAGAAGCAGGCGGAGAGAAGAACCGACTGCATGTGCAGGTTTAGGAAAAAACTCAGTGCTGGCTGATAGCAAATAAGAGCAACAACTGTGATTAATACAAAGTGCGGAAAACGACAACAAATTTACAAAGGCGACTAAAGAGACAAAGTCAAACCTCTGCTGCTCGCCGTGTCAAATGCTGGGTAATGACGAATGAATGCCACAAACTGCTGCACCTACTTTCAGCACGGACAGCGCGCCACGCAAACTGCCACTCCTACACACAACAAAGAGCAAGCTAAAGAAACGCGAGCCCTCGCACACACAAAGGTTACGGGCACCAGACACACCAGCACAAGTGCAGCAGCAAGCAGCCTGGTGGGGCAGCAGCCAAAAAAATGCCATTCCGCCAAAGTCCAGTAGCAGGAAGCAGAGCATCAAAAACGACTTTTTAAAAACCACCCTACCATTAAGTTAAAAAGTAAAAACAAGTCTCTCGTACATCACTCGGAAAAGAAAACATTTGAAGAAGTGTGTTTTGAAAGGGGATTGATGAAAAGCGCCCACCTTTTATTTTACGAGAGACTTGTTTTTACTTTTTAACTTAATAGAAGGTGGTTTTTAAAAAGTCGTTTTTTATACATATATTATTTTTTAGTCTTGGGTTTGTTTTAGTATCATTTTGTAATCAATAGTCGAACACTCGGGATTAATAAAGTATCAATCAATCAATCAATCTTCCTTTAATATTACTGATACTAGCGCCATCTATTGGTGAAATCTTGAACTACTCTTCATAGGAAAATTTCATTTAATTAACACGGATTAACTGATCAATTAGTGAAACTGAAACAACAAACAGGTGAAGTTAAAATAAGCTTAGTAGTAATGAACATAAAATAATAAAACGAGGGATCCACGGGGTCTGACTGGACTTGTGTCACGCGACAGACGTGCCGGTCGGTCAGCCAGCCAGCCAGCCAGCCAGCCAAGGGGCAGCTCACAACAGCGGGGCACACAAGAGCACCTGCCTCCTCAGCTAATACTTCATTAAAAACCCAAGGTGTGGGCCTTAAGTCATGAGCTCCACGTGTCACAACTTGTCTTTTATTACCTCCCAAGAACGGCTAACAAATATTTCAAGCAGTAGTAATATTTTACACACATCACACTTCAAATACATAACTCTTCTGTTCAAATCTACTGAATGACAAAGTCAGCACTAAAAATAAAGCAACCAAAGAGAAGTTAAAGTCGGGTCGACTCCATCGACTGCATGCCCATTTCAGCTCCAAGTTGTGTCATTTCGTCACCCGAGACCCGCAAAGAGCCTCCTAACTAATGTCACCGGCAGACAGCAGTGGAAAAATCAAAAGCTGCGGCTGCTCTCCATGCCTGTGCTTCAAAGGACAGAAAGCCAACTTCATGTTTCCAGCGGCCTGGCAGAGGTGCCCACTGTCCCTGGCTCTTGCTGCCTTGTTAATAAACCAGACCAGATACTGCACAAAAACATGTCATGCCACAAAATGGCCCACTAAAGCACATTCCACAAACACACACGTGCTCCCCCACACCCGGAGACGCCATTATCCAACTTCAACATTACTGTCCCAAGCCAAATGTGCTTCGTGTGCGAGATTTAATCACCGCCCAGGTTCTTTGGCAGATTGCATATTGTTGTCATATGTTGTTGTTTTTTAGCCAAGACTTCGTTTCTTGGTTTCACCAACAGCTTCTCTCTTTGACTCGGTCATCTGATCCTCCAACCCTACACTAAAACAAGTTAGGATCTAACATACCAACAAGACTGGCATTCTACCAACCTCCATTTTGCCACCACTGCCAAAAATTGCAAAGAAAGGCCTTTGAACCACAGTGTGACCAGCAACAACCACCAAATCAGTTTGCCGGCGGGTCTTTGATATCAAGTGGGTCTCTTCACGGCCATGTGATCAATCTGAAGTAGACGGCCGCAAAGCTAAAATCAATCACAACCGGTCCAAGTGTGCAGCCGCTCAACATTTCCAGATGGGCTTAAACTCGGATACTTGTGGGTATCATAGGAGGAGGCTTTTAGAATTCAGTGCCCACCTGCCCTCATGTCCTGTGCAGGACCATTAAAGCCGAGGCCCTGCTCAGCAGTCATGCGCCTCCCCACCATTCAGACAGGCTTTGCAGCACAACGTTCTACCACAGCGCTCACTGGACGGTTGGCATACAGAGTAAGAAAAGCGATGCCGCACACCCAATTTTACCATCCGTGGCTGCACCTTGAGCGTGGAAAAGCGCTACATAAATAAAATGTATTATTATTATTACAAAATGTGTTACCTTATATCTGAATATATCCGATCTGACATTACAACGTGGAAGATCAACTCCTGGACACCCGGCTACAGGTGAATCAATAGCAGGCAGCGACGTACCGATCAATCACTTAAAGGTGGAGGCAGCCAAACGGTTTATAGCGGCTCAAAAGTCTGCTAAATCCATCACTCAAGTAAAAGCACACTGCCGGCAGGTTAACATCGGACAAAGTGCAGTTCAGCTTAAAAGTCTGCTGCCGGGCAGCGTGGTGGGATCTCATGAGACACAGCCAGTCTTAAACCACTGGGCTCACTCTTGCTTCCTGCCCTCCTTGAACACAACACAACACACGATTTCAAAGCTTGAACTGTGTGCAAAAAAATTGGAAATAAAAACACCAGCACTGGATAAAAACCACGAGTACACCACACCCTGAAGAATGACACTTAAAACCCCAAGAACGTCACAAACGTGACCCTCTAAACCATACCAAACTCGTGGAGCTCGGAACGTCCCATGACAAGCTGCAGCAGGTTCCCAAGTCGGAAGCCAACAAGTGCGGCCGGAGTGCTGCCTCCTAGGGTTCTGGAGACCAAGAAGTGTGCTGCTCAATGAAATAAGCCCCCCGCCACGCAAGCCATCACCTGTAACAGCAGTTTAGGACAAATTAAGCAACTGCTCGATCGGCAGATGACGCACTGCAGGAACTTACACACATAGGAGCTTTTAGAACTGAGGCACTTTAAAAAGTGTGCTTACCTTTCTGAGCCAAACATGTTCATATCAAGAAATCGCCAATAAAACACAATTCATTGTGTTAAATGCAGAAAGGCAAAAAATACTAAATGAAAGAATAAAATCAAAATGGATACAAGATGCTCCCTACCCAACAGAAACGTCTTTGATAGGACACTACTTATAATACAAAGTTACGCCATTGTGTAGGATATCAACTTTTAATGTTCCAAAGCACAACTGAAAGGCCGAGTTTGAATTGCTCATGAAAGGCCTGGCATGTCTGCAGTACACAGTTTTCACGTCTGATACAACCAAGTAGCCCGACAAATAAGATGGCCAGAATGTGGTTATGTACGACTTCTTCTCTGGGAGTCTCAGACCTTACTTATAGCAGCAGATACGCACTGCTCGGCAGGGGGAGCCTCTCTTTTGGTAGATCACACCTGCAGCCCCAGGATCTATATATATATAATTCACTAAGGCAAGACACCCATGGAAAACCCGCCGGGAGGGGCATGGATTCACTAAGCCGCCGACAAGCAAGACACCTATGGCGCACGCAGGGAGGAGTCACGCTCACCAACTCCAAGGAGTAAGCAGTCTTTAAAAACCGAGTTTTCAGTTACGACGCACGACCGCGTGCACCACAGCAAACTGTTTTACACGCTACATACAGCAATTCACATCAGCGACAAACATGCGTCTTCTCAGATGCTCCTGCAGGAACACGGAAAGTCTACGTGAGTCACAGGTGCATCTGGACAGTGCAAAGACGACAACGACTCAAGTGACGAGTTGGAGGTGGGCACATGAGCGATGGCGGTCCGCCAGTTTTCAGTCACGGACGATTGTGTGTTGCTTCGTTCCGTGCATTGTTACAATGTTGCATTCCTTGCTGATTTATTACATTACCGATTTTTCAAATGTTAATTTTCTCCCTGTGCTTAAAAATTATTAAAAAACCGGCCTGATTATGCGCCGTATGGTACGCTGCGGGTTGGCTAGTTCTCATTAAACAACCACCACTCACTTCTTATTTTGAAGAGTACAACATCAGGACCGCACCTGATAATGGTCTCAATTTGATAAAAGAAGCAATATAAGCATTCAAATTCTCAAACGTGTTCCACAGCAGTCTTCAAAAAACAGCATTTGCTTCCAGTTGAAGACTAAAGGCAGTTAGTTTCACATCAAGTCTAAAAAAAAAACAATGAATGAAAAATCCAGTGGCACAACACTGGCATGACTTCTTCCATTTCGATGGCAGTTTTTAATGGCGGACGCGTTTTCTTATGAAAAGGTTCCTCGCTCTTTCTTTTCTTTTTAATTTTGTTTGTGTGTAACAGACACCAGTTAGCCAATCAAGATTCATCTTCTAACCCCAAGGCAATGTGCAATACAGCCATAGTGCTCAAATACCCAAAGAAACCAATAAAGGATATGAAAACATAAATTGCATTTATCATCGAGCTTTCACTGCTTAACGATCTACTTGGAAAACTAGGATGAAACAAACCCTCATGATTTAAGACCACATCACCCCCTTAAATCAGTCTGGCTATCCGTGAGCATCGCTATTAGCATTCGGGTGCCTAAATCAGGATAGAGAATATAACAATTGCTTAGTTATCACCGTTCATGGATTTATTCACGACTGTCCTGAATAGCCCACTTTTCACGACCCACAAGAAGAAGGTGGCCTAAGCAGGGCACCTGTGAACTTTGGGTGCTGAAGCCTGATCAGGCCTTTTAATTTGCCCCCAGTTAAATCAATGAAAACCGAAGATGTCAACAGACGACCAGCCAGGAGGAGGACCACCTCTCAGCCAGCGGACCCCCGGCATTTGCACGGCTGCCTTGAACTGTCCAGCACACATTCTTAAAATTACCCAGATTTAAGTACTACAACATCCTCCGATATCTACCATGTCTTTGTCCCTTTTCATAGGGAGTCCCTAATACCAGCCCCTCAACATCGCTACCGCTGCTTGGGGACATCTCTTACGTTCAATAACTGATTTACGCTGGTGACAGACTTGCTGTGCAAGGTGCTATGCGACAAATAGAATCACGTTATGTGAGATGAGCCGAAAGAATCGCAGTCTGCGTGTGAAACGTGTCCCACGAAGAGCGCTATATAAGGAATGAACTGGGATTGATCGCCGCGCTTTCACTCGGCCCTTTCGAAAGTGGCCCCGCTTGACCTTCCTCTCGGTGGGTTTCTCGGTCTCAGGGCGGTGTTGGTTTTAATTACGCTTTACTTCCACTTTAGATGACCTACCGCTTTGCATCCCGTCCACGGTCGTTGGACCCGAGGGCTCTGGAATCGCCGTGGGCTTTGTCCCAATCCAGTGGGCTCTTGCGCCGAAAGGTCGGCCTGGCCTGGCCTGCGCGTAGCGAGCTTCGCTCGCCGGGAAGCTCGTTCGTGCCCGAAAGCCAGGCGTTCGGGACTCGATGCAGGCCGGGATTCCCAGCCTCTCACATTCCGACAGAAAAGGCGCAAACGGAAAACAAGCGCTCGGTGTTTTCTAGGGATAGGGCCTGCCATCTTCGCCTCTCCTTATTTCCGCCTTTTCTCACTTTTTAAATGGCTCCCCGTGGGTCTGCCCGTCCCATTCGGTCGTTCACGGGCCCATTCCACTGAACGGCGATCCCCAAACAAACGGGCCGAACGCGTCTCCAGCACCTCACCTGCGCCGCGGGTGTCGCCAGATGCAGCCGCCTTAAGGCCTGTTTGCTCGCCACTCATCCGCGGACTCTCTTCTGAAGCTTGGCCGTCGAATGAAGCCTTGCGCCTTCTCTTCTGTGCCGGTCAGCTGCGCCTTGTCGCTACAGAGCCCTTAAAACCCTCGCTGAATTAGCCACTCCGCCTGTGCTGTAGTGTTACTGCACACACTGTCCTAGAGTCACCATTATTCCTTTCCCTTTCCCTTTCCAGAGATGCGGCTGTCTTCGGGGAAAAGAAGCGACCAAAAAAAGCCTACAACCCCATCCGCCGGCCCGGGAAGATGCATAGCGCATAAGCTCCGTCCTGAAGCACGCCGCGGGAATCTGAATGGCGCGTAGAGCCCGGGTGTGCCGCGACACGGCGCCAGCCCCGGAACATGAATGATGGAGCGAGCCGAGGAGAGTGCGCGCGACCGCCAGCCAGCCCGCCCGGGAGCGGGTATAAAGCGCAGCCTACAGGAAGCGAGCTGGCCGTGGCCGGAGAGTCGCACGTCGGCTTCATTTGGCAGTCTCGCGGGGTCCCTGCGCAATGGTCACTCCCGCCTCACGTCCGAAGTTGCTCCAGTCCCTTCCGACTCTGGATTGGATGGGGCAGTTGAGAGAGGGTCCTTTTCTCTTTCTTTTGGGGTGCTGGTTTTCTCCACTTTGCTGCCACCTCATAGCGTCTGCATGTGTGTTGGTTTGGTTGTTCCAATAAATTAGCCCCGTGTGGGTGCATGTGAGCCACAGTGGCCAGAGCTGGTGCCAGGCTTAATGACCCTGGGATAGGCTCTGGCCTGATGTGACATCGAATTGGATTAAGGGAGTTCAGCCCACACATTGTTAATATAACGTATAAAATAATCTGGCAACAAATTGGAATAAAACACAGTCATTGTAAGATCGAACAATCAGAGGAGATGGCTATCACTACAACAGATAACAATTGTATCCAAGAAAAAGACGAGGAGCTCCAGTTTCCATTAGAAGATCTAAGGGAGGAGTCCAAGATGTCAGAAAGGGGTGCCACTCGGCACAAGTGTAATGTAAAAAGATGGGGCAGCGACAGGAGTTTGGGTCTTTCATGTTCATTTGGATGGCAGTGATGCTAAAATGTAGGTACTTGACACTTTTCTAAGGGTGGAGTGGACGGTGTGAAGGATTGGAATCTTGTTCTCATATCATAATAGTGACTTGGGACTCTGGCGGTGGTCTTTTTTGGAATCTGTCAATCCATCCTGCAGAAGCAAAGACTTACACTTGTGGAATGTGGCACATTCCAGATGGTCACTGGGTGAAACACGTTTAAAATGGACCCAGCAAAATGAGCGAAGCGAGGCAGTGCAGTGTCTTCATTCACTCGAAATGAGACATCCGTCCATTATCCTGGCACGCACCTCAACACTTCAGGGCTAAACTCCAGGGACTAAGCTGAGCTAGGAATTGGGGGCAGCCCGTGTGGTGTGTGAGCTCACATGCCCGTCTCTGTCCAAAACAAGCACATCCTGGCACACAGGTGCTTTATGCCAGTCTTCAAGTGTCTTTACTCTCTTTAGGTACATTCAGTCTCAGTTTAGGCTCTTGATTTGACTTTCACAAAGGGCACAGCAGGGTGCCCACGTCTAGGATACCCCTTTGTATGAGGATGTGGCTTTGTGAATGTCACAGGAGTGAGGAACAAGTGAGTTCAGCATTGTCCATTTATTTTTAAAGTTGATAAAGCTGTGGCAGGCATTGTCCTTGGCAGTGACAGGAGTCTGGAGTGGTGTAGTTTCTACACTCTTGATTTCTACTCCTTGGCCCATTTCAATGCCATATCCATATTTTTATTATTATTTTTTTTTTTTTTTTACAATTATTCATATGGTATTGGTGAGGGCATGGTCACTTTCCTTGGCAACCACTACATCTTCTAAAAGAGAACTTTTCAAACGCAAGTCATGGGCCAAGTTCCATGCCTCAAAATGATTCACATTGAGCCATGAAAAATATGGATAGTAAATGTCTGGCAAGCAACAAGGCAGGAGGGAGAGCATCGAAGGAAAGGCGAGTGGCAGTGGATGGTAAGAAGAACTCGCTCTCGCTCTTGGACTGTCCTGGGGAATTCCTGTCACGTTCACTATCAAGTTGTTATAAGTCAGCCGGGGTTCCTCCCCTGAAATGTCGCGTTTTTGTTGATGTTGTTCACGCTTTGTGTTGCCGGAGTGGATTATTTAGTTACATGTGCCAGTGTGTATTCTGCTATGCCCCTTGGCTGTTGTCTGTGATTCCCAATGGGTGGGTGGGGTAACTTCCCAAAACTCTGGGTCCATTGCGGTTCATTGTGGTAGTGGGGCGATCTCCCGTGTCTGTTGCTTTTTTGATTATTCTGATTTTCTGGCTTTTTCTGACCCCTTTGCTCTGTTTTTTGGCTTTGCGGCTGGCATTGTGTATTGGGACTGTCTGAAGGTATTGCCTTTGTGCTCCATGGAGATTTATTCTCTCTTCGTTTCTTTTGATACCAAAATTGATCACAGTTTCCCATCCACACGACGGCTCTTCTCCGGTCTGCAGATCTCGCTTCACTTCATATTCTCTTTCTTCCTGACATTTTTAATCATGAAATCCTCCTGTTACGTCTCTCTGGCTCAGCCCTTCATCCAGATCTCTTCAATAGGCAACAGTTTGTCACACTCGGCCGATAGAAATCCTTCATGTCACCGGTGTCACGTGGTGTCCCTCAGAGCCCAGTCCGTTACACTTTCTATTGTATATCCTTCCTTTGGCTCAGATTACTGGCCTTAACTTCCACTGCTATGCAGACGACAGACAGGACAGACTCGCCTCCCAGTACACGCACTGATCTTAAGCTATGGATGGAAAAATCACGTTCTCAAACTTAACGCCAATAAAACCAAAGTGTTACTGGGAAGCTCAAACTCCCCACTTTCTAAGGCATCCAACTTCTCTGTTGCTGTTGATGGCCCACTCGTCACACCTGCTCCTGTTGTCAGAAATCTTGGTGTCTCTTCACTTTGAGCTCCACATTTGGTTTCTTTCTGACATTTCATTCTATCATCTCCATCACGTTGCCCGCCCCGTCCATTTCTGTCCTTTTAATGAAGCTCACAGTCTGGTTCGGTGTCTCAGAACGTCTCGTATTGATCCCTGTAATTCCCTCTTCATTGGCCTCCTTCCAAAATCTACATGGAAGCTCCAGTGCATTCAGAACTCGGCAGCCACACAAAGCGTTCTGCTCACGTCTTCCTCTTCTCTCCCAACTTCACTGTTTCCATCAAAGACTACATTCAAGATTCTGCTTCTCACCTTCAAAGCCCTCCATAACCTTGACCCTCCTCTACCTCACTCAGCTCCTTACACTCCTCGTCGCTCTCGCAGGTCCTCACACACAGCGGACGGTCAGGCAGCTCCTTCAGTGTTCTTGCTCCTCTTCCTCAGTCTCTCTGGCTTTGCTTCTCTTTAAATCTCAACTCAAAACTTTGCTCTTCGATGAACTTTTGTCTTCTGTATGATTTTTTTTTTTTTTTTTATTTTCCCCCCACTGTATGCAAAGTGACCTTAGGCGCTCTATAAATGCAACATTATTCTTATTCTTATTCTTATTGTTTAACAGAGCTTTTGTTCAAATGAGTCTTTTTATTTATAAAGATTCTCCATTGCCCTGCTTTGTACTGGCCAGGGTTTGATTGTATTTCCCCCTCAAGTGGGCATTGTGAGAATTTTGGGACTGAAATGTTGAGGAATTCTCTCACCCAGTGTTTCTTGTGTGATGTCTGACCTTGAGTTGTGCATCACAGCAGCACTGAATGGCGAAGGGGCTGTGAACGCTTTGCATAGTGGCTTCTGATGGAAATCGGTGGCGTTTCCCCATGGGTGACCGGGGACAGGGATTCTGCAAGGATGATGGATTCCCTGGATGATTGTGGGTTGCAAAGATGGAAAAAGGCAAAATTGGGTCAAGAGAAAATAAAGTTTAAGGCCCACTGCTGTAGTCCATAATAGGAGTGTCAGGAAGAACGCTGGAGGGTCCAAACAGTACAGCATCAGGCACAGGGGGGTTACCAAATCTGAGAGACGTTCGTAGCACAACAGCAGAATATATAAAGGACGTGGTGCTGGCTGAGTGTCTGGAAGAGGTCCACACATACGATGGCAACCAATAGATAGATAGATACTTTATTAATCCCAAGGGAGATTCACATAATCCAGCAGCAGCATACTATAACTTTGAGTAATGTTAGCATTTACTCCCCCGGGTGGAATTGAAGAGTCGCATAGTGTGGGGGAGGAGTCTGTCAGTGGAGCAGGACGGTGACAAAAGTCTGTCACTGAAGCTACTCCTCTGCATTAAGAAGGCTGAGATCAGAGATGGCACCCTTAAGTCCTCCTCCCTGGCAAACACATGGCATCGAGAGCCCCCTGTGGGCCCCCTCCTGAAGTCCTCACAAAGTTTGTGCATTGTCATGAATCTCCTATGCAAGCATGGATGCAGATTTGGAGACGTACATCGACCTTCGAATTTGAATCCTTTGTTCGCCATACACAATGTCTTGTATTAGGAATTTGTCATTTCTTGCATACCTGCACCTTCTCTCCAGGGAGTTTCTGGGGTCAGGGTCAGCTATTTGTGTCATAAGGGCCTTGCTCCAGCATTCCTTCTGTCACTGCCGGGATCTGAACCTTCGAGTTACCAGCCCAGGGGCCTCACGTATGAACGGTGCGTACGCACAGACATGTTGTGTAAGAACGTTTCCACGTTCACATCACGATGTATAAAACCTACACTTGGCGTAAAGCCGCGCACTTTTCCACGGTACCTCATGCCTTGTCGTACCCAAGTTCTCCGCTCGGTTTGGCAGACTGGCGGCACCCAGCGTCAAAGCACTGCGACTGTTCCTGTGTGGTTACTCTTTATTTTATAAATACACAGAAACTAACCACATATTGTTTATTAGTGTAACGCATCTGATTGTAATGAACTTGTAACAATATAATGGGCCAGGGAACAGCCATAGTATTCAAATACCAGAACTGCTTTAGCGTTGTTACTCTCACTTCTTCTTCTTCTTCTTCTTTCAGCTCCTCCCGTTAGGAGTTGCCACAGCGGATCATCTTTTTCCATATTACTCTCACTGCACCACTCAGAGTATTTATATCACTGTATCTGAGTGTGAATCACAGCAGCAGCTGATCACAAAGAGAATTATCGGTATACAGCTTCAGGCACACGCTGTCTCAGCCACCGCAAAACGTTTTAAAGTCTTTCCTGTACGGACCTCGCGGTTCACAAACAGTTTCATGCCAAGAACTTTAAATGCACTCAATCAATGCTCCTTGTAGAACTGTTAATACTTATCAGTACAATCACCTCACTGTAAACTTGCACTACAGTTATAATATCTCACAACCTGAGCCACTTTATAAAGCGCGTTTACAGATGATGACGAGATCATTTTTAAGGTGAAATGCAGCAAAATATGTTTATTAAATTATACACATAAAACTTGAACTTCATTTAAATAATCTATATTCTTCACTGGGAGTGTCGTGAAGGATAGAATAATTAAACATGTACTACGAAGATATTTCAATGTTCCTTAAACGTTTTGAAGAATCGGCGCTAAGCTTACAGATGGCTTAACGTCTATTACAGAGCTGATTGTGTGGCGATCGGTTACTTGGGGAAAGAAAAGCAAGGACTGCAGTGACGGCTACGCCAACATATATTGAATATAAAACAGAAAGAGAAAATAACAACACAGCTAAAAACACAGCGACAAATTTCAACAAAAGATAAATGCTTGTGTCATGAGCACGAGGCGGCTATGCAGTGTCTGCACCGGACGTGGCCATCCACCGTGATAAGCTACCTTACTGACGGGCGGGCGAAGGAGCCACCGATTCTTCCTCTGCCCAGTGCCACCACAAGCCTAGAGCCGCCCCTGAGTACTGCTGCAATAAATTATTTCATCGAAGTGAAACTCATGTTTAATAACGTGCTTTAACTCCTATCATCATGAAAATGACATCACGTGTCCTGCGGTGGGATGGCACCCTGCCCAGGATTGGTTCCTGCCTTGTGCCCTGTGTTGACTGGGATTGGCTCCAGCAGACCCCCGTGACCCTGTATTCGGATTCAGCGGGTTAGACAATGGATGGATGGATGGATGGATCTCAGTATTTGAGTTATTCAGAGAGCTGGAATATCATGAATGTCATGGACTCTGTGACCAGTTGGAGGAAGAGAGCCGGTTTAAGAAGCAAGTAGTGATTCACACACACAGAGCACATACGAGTAGAAGATCAAATACAAAACAATGCATTTAACGTGCGACTTTAATTACGATGTGATTTGAGAAACTGGTTAATTAAACGATTTTAAGATGAAGTTTATGATGTTCTACTTTAATGACAAAATAAACTACGTGATTAAAGTGGAAATATCGAGATTGAAGTTGACATTTCGCGCTTTTTCCTCACTGTGTCCCTATTTTTTTTTCTCTGTACCCTAATAAGCTGTCATGTGACACTCAGACGGTGGGCTACGACTCCCTTTTCACGGCGACTTTGATATGTGACTTCTTTTTTATTTCCAGCACTGTGCGATTTTGTGAATGTGAGCTTTCAAGTTTCTCCAACACGCTATGTCACTCGATCAACTTCCTTTTGTTGTTTATTCCACAGTTTATTTGAACAAATTGTATGTTTTTCTTTTGCCTCCACTTGGTATTCGCTGAAATTCTTATATTTTCCCCCGTGCTTTTCCCATTGTCTTTTCACAGAAGGCTGAGTTTAAGGGCGATTTATATTGATTTGCATATTCAAATAGGCGTAATTCTGGGAGGAGTTGGGGCGGGACATAAAGCGCGTGCACGAGCGTTAGTTTTCACGCTGACTGGGATTTATGTAGTGGATGAACGTGGAAGTTGGAGTTCGCACAGATTCTTGCATCTGGAGTTTTCTGTGCGTAAACACATTTCGGCTTTTGTACTCCCGTCACGTCATAGTTTGAGTTCTACGCACACCGTTATACGTGAGGCCCCAGGTCGTTATCCCGAGAGCCACCATCCAGGCCCGCTGGCAGAAATATTTGGGCCCCAGACCCCTCTGCCTTCCCCCGGGTCCCCACATGCCAAAACCTTCAAATACGTCTACAAATAAAAATCAAGCGTGAAGGGGCCCTGTTGTGATGTGAGATTTTGCATATAACTTGATAAATGTTTTGTATGTCTTTATTTGTAATTTTGGCGAGGCGATGTCATTTAGTGTTACTTTGGTGAGAGGTAGTCGTGTTTGCCCCCCCCGTTTACGACTTTTCTTTGTAATTTTATGACAGGATTTGGGGGGATGTGTCTTAAACCAGTTTGGCGAGTGTTTCTTTGCTAAAGTCTTTCAACCCCCCAGCAAGGAAGCCAGGATGTTTAACATATGGTTTGGGGGGGCAGGTGTTAAGATTTTCTGTTCCCCCATTGGTTTGAGGTATGGCTGTTTGGAATTGGCTTGTCTCCGAGGCCTCTAAGTACCATGATGTCCTATTGGTTCTAGGAATTGGAGAGAACATCTATAAATGTACGTGCTTAACCTCCCATTCTCTCTCACTAACCAATGATGAAGAAGCATCTCTCTTGCTAACCTGTGATGATGAAGAAATATCTTTCTCTTGCTAACAACTGATGAAGACCATCACACCGTGAACTGAAGACAACACAATGAAGAGCACAGCGTCAGCCATTTTGAACAGACGTGTGGCTGAAAGCTGAGCACCAGTGATGCCTTAACTCGAGACATTAAGTAACTGCAAGTCTGTGTGCCACCTGAGCTACACGTCACCATTTATCAGGTTGTATGGCTGCCAATATTCAAATGTACTTTGCATTGTGTGATTATTTATGAATATTATCACTAATACATTATTTTATGTGTGACTTAACTCCTGCTTGTCTTTTTACTACATCTAATTGCCTGAGGTTATAGATATAGAAGGGAAGGTGGGGAGAAGTTACAGTATATAAAATAATACGTTATAAACAGTGGTGAGTCTGTGAGATTAGGTATTCTAAGGCTACATATTAATAATACAATAGGGGACAGTAGAGCAATAAATATTAATGACTCTACTGAGATACAACAGGCCCCCTGCCATTAGGGCCCCGGACCAGAGTCCCGTTTGTCCCCCTCTGCTGGCGGGCCTGCACCATGTGTGATCTGTGAAATACAACACATTATGAGATGGGGAATCTCGTAACACCAATGTCTGCTGGGGATCCACCTGTGACATTTCTATTATTTGGTGCAGTGAATGCCTCAGGCAGGCTGGTGCCCAGAGTCAGGTCAGAGGACGCAGGCAGAAGTCCAGTGAGGACGGAGGCACGTCTGCGATCTTTAGCTGGCAACTGGAAGTGATGCTGCTGTAGGTGCCGCAGGTTTTCGGATGTTGCTCAAGATGCCTTTCCATGCTTTATGGTCCATGGCAACTGTCCTTGCCTGATTGAGGTCAAGGCGCTGTCTCTGCATGCTTGATCCAAGTGTTCTTGGGTGCAGTTTGTTGTAGGAGTCGATGTGGTTTGCAGTCCCAGCCCAATTGGCAGACATGGCCATCCCATCTAAGCTGCCGCTGCTGGATTTGCTCATCCACACTCTGTTGTTGCGGACGTGTTGTCCGGATGAGTTGTGGAGAATCTGTCACTGGCATTGCCCAGTTGGCTCAGCTCCGATTGAGGTAGTGTCCACGTTTCTGACCCATAGAGCAGAATCGGTAGGATGAGCATGCGGAAGTCATGAATTCTGGTGTTTAGGGTGATGTTGGTCTTCTTCCAAAAGCACCACTTGGGTGAGGCAAACGCTGCTGTGGCCTGTCCAGTCCGAATGCGGATCTCCGTGGCTAAGGATACTTTCTTCTCTTGGACCAGTGACCCCAGGTACTTGAATTCCTGGACTTGTTCAAAATGTAGTCCCTCAGGGTGGTCAGTGGACTGCCACCCATCCGTCACTAGGACCTTGGTCTTGCCAGCGTTGATCTTTAGGCCCTATGACCGGGCTGTGTTGACGATAATGTAGAGAATGTCAGTCTCCTCGGCTTCCTCATCTGCAAATACGGCCTCGGAATGTCCGTGAACATCAGATCTGTCAGAAAGTAATCCTCATCATACTGCACCCCACGCCTTCCTCATCAGTGCATCAACCACTAGGTTGTCTCCCTGGCGAACTCCAGTATGCATGGAAAACTTTTCAGATAGTTTGTTACGGATCTGTACATGGCTGGTCAAGCCGTTGATTGATGCCTGGAGGATCCTGATGACTTTAGACGGCACGAGTTCTGCCTCCAGTGTCTTCCATAGTGTGGACCAGTGGATACAGTCAAGTCGATGAAGACAATGTCAGTCCGTTTCTCACATCTCATTGTCTCTTCCATCAGTTGACGAAGGGTCAGCCCTTGTGTGGTTGAAAACCCTACTTGCTCTTCCTGTCTGTTTTGTTCCCGATATTTCTGTGGTCTCATTTGGATGACCTTCCTGAACACCTTGCCGATAATAAAGGGGAGGCTGATTCCACCATAGTTCTTGCACTCGCGGTTGTCTCCTTTTTTGTGGATTGATTCTACCATGCAGATGGCATGGAGTCGCTGCAGTAGATAAAATGTCTCCTTCAGCTTGAATTGTCTCTGTGGTGATCTGGTCCACTCCAAGTGCCTTGCCACCATTTTATGACTTCTTTCCCTTGTTCGATTCCTGGTCCATGGTACTGAACGGAGTCTCAGGTGGATTAATTGCTGGTGGTCCCAGTGGCGGGTTGTGGTTCTGGAGTTCTTGAAATCGCCAGCCAGGATGGTCATCTTGGTTGTAGGAATCAAGTTCAGCACATTGTGTAGAATCCATCCTTGTCTGGGCCAGCGTTGGCCTCAGTTGGTGTGGAAATTGAGAGAATGTGGGTCTTGATGGTACCCTCGACCGTGAGTGCTGCCAGCCAGCTAGATGATGGATCCACCCTCAATCCTACTCCTGCTTCTCATTTCTCACCCCCAGAACAGAAGAGGGTCATCGTTTTGTCAGGAGTTGGTCGTTGGAGATCGTTATCCCAGATCTCCCAGAGTCTCATTTTGGATAATGCTGCAATTGATATTTTGCATTCCGGTAGTCCTTGTGTGATGATTTCCACTTTTGTGATGTCCAGTTTGTTCACTCCATGTGGCTACTCGAGTCTTCATTTTCGGGTTAATGAATTTCTTGCCCTGGGTCTGCAGTGCCGGCTCATTGGCTGCCCCAGATACGGTAGAATGAGAGCCTGAATTTGATCTCATTTTAATTTACATTCGGTTTCTCCAGCTTCCTGGCTCTGGACATTTCCGCAGAATGACCACCGTCCCCCTTTTGCAGCCGGGCTTGGGACCGTCCTTGGCCAAGTGCTAAGAGGACAAAATCATTTTATTTTTTGACCCTATTCAGGTGTTTTGTTTTGAATTCTGTTTTCTCAAAGATGTTCAGATAAAAAGTGGCTGTGCACCTCCATCTTCTACCGATGGAGCACTGCAACCTGCAACAGCTGTGGCCAGTCAACGGCAGTTCCAAAATCACCTGAATAACAGCAAAGCGACGGTCACAAACATGGCGGCTGTCACGTTAGTCTGGGTGTCTGTTGTGATGTTGGGAGACAGCCATTCTGAAGTTCACAGGCACCATCGTTTTCCATCAACAGGCTTGGATGACAAAGATGAGCGATGCCAAGGTGAAAAGCCGCGGGGCATCTTACCACAAGTGAGACAATGTGAGTGGAGGCCGCAGTTTGAGACCCGCCGATTCCTTACCCACAATGCCTTCGTTTTGCCTTCCAAAGTGGCTCAATCCCAATTAATGTTTGAGCAGGAGGCCAAGATGGTGGTGTTAGCTGTCCTTCTGGCCTCTGCCTTTCACGGGACAAATCAGCCGTGCTGCTCCAGCCCACAGGAGTTTATTACAGAATTCCGTGTTGCTTATGATATGCCAGAGGGCAGGGATTGTAGTCGTAAGTCTGTAATTTAAATTGAATTCCTGTCAGCTAGTGCATCACGTTATTTCTGATACACTGTAGTCTAACTTCGGGTACAGGCTAATAGAATTTGAAATTGTCTACAGGTTTAATATCTACTGTGGTACCCAGCCGGGGCGTCCAGGAGGACCATGAGGGGGCGACCGCCCTGGTGGCTTTGGGAACCACGGGAACAGAGCTTGGAAGCTCAACCCTATTGGGGCCCGTGGTCACCGCCAGGGGGCGCCCCAATGCCAGTGGCGTGGCGGAAAAGCTGGGGGGAAGAAGACCAGGGACACCAGGAAGGGCCGGCGGAAGCTAATCGGGAGGCACCTGGAGCTCATCCGGGTGAGCTTAAAAGGGGCCGCCGCCCTCCATTCGGGGGCTGGAGTCGGGAGTGGAGTGGAGAGGAGAGGAGAGGAGAGGAAAAGAGAGGAGTGGAGAGGAGAGGAGAGGACAGGAGTGGAGAGGTGGCAGACCTGCACAGAGAAAGGCCTGGACTTTGGAGGTAAAAGTGGGTCGTGTGCTGTGTTTTCACTGTGAAATAATGAATGAACGTGTGTTGGGTGTTCAACCATCAGTGTCCAAGTCGTGTTGCACATTACAAAGAAATAAAACGCACCCAAGCTCACAAAATTTATGATGCTAAATGAAGTACTAAATTATTAGCACTACATTTCAGTGTGTCTCATTGCACTCGCCCAGAAACTGAAGTTCTGTCTCGTCATTCGTTTGTTTGTTCGAGTGGCACATGAAAGCCACCGCCCCAAATGCTCCAAAGTTCTATCCGGTTTGATCTGACTTGGCATATGGGCTTAGAAATGGGTGCAGTTTTATAAAGAGAAAATATGGATTTGAATCCCCCCACTTTAGCGTATGACAGCAGCCACCTTTCTTTCCAACACGTGACAGTAAAATGGCACACGTCAATGTTTATACTGTTGGTTTCAGGCACTCACAGCCACGTCTACCCAGTTATTGATAAAGCTGGGCAGTGCCAATCAATTCCAGATCAAGCAGTCCGTCTGAAAAAGAAAACAGGAGTGCAGCTGATTTCTGTTACTCTCAGAGCTTGTTCTGAAAATATGTGGGGAAAATATTTTAAAAATGGAGCAAAGAATGTATTGGAAGGTAATAAAACTGTTTTTATCTCGGTAGAGTAATTTATATATATTGCTCTACTTTCCCCTATTGTATTATTAATATGTAGCCTTTGAATGCCTAATCTCACAGACTCACCACTGTTTATAACGTATTATTTTATATACTGTAACTTCTCCCCACCTTCCCTTCTATATCTATAACCTCAGGCCATTAGATGTAGTAAAAGACAAGCAGGAGTTAAGTTACACATAAAATAATGTATTACTGATAATATTCATAAATAATCACAAAATGCAAAGTACATTTGAATATTGGCAGCCATACAACCTGATAAATGGTGACGTGTAGCTCAGGTGGCACACAGACTTGCAGTTACTTAATGTCTCAAGTTAAGGCATCATTGGTGCTCAGCTTTCAGCCACATGTCTGTTCAATATGGCTGCTGAGCTGTGCTCTTCATTGTGTTGTCTTCATCATCACAGGTTAGCAAGAGAGATGCTTCTATCATCATATGTTGGTCAGAGAGAGAGAATGTGGTTGAGTAAGCAAATTTATAGATTCTCTCCAATTCCTAGAACCAATAGGACATCATGGTACTTACAGGCCTCTGAGACAAGTTAATTCCAAACAGCCATACCTCAGACCAATGGGGGAACAGAACATCTTAACACCTCAACCCCCCAAGACCGTATGTTAAGCTAACCTGGCTTTGTGTGGGGGATGAGAGAAAGACTTCAGCAGAGAAACACTCGCCAAACTGTCATAAAATTACAAAGAAAAGTCGTAAAACATGGGGGGATCAACAAGAATGCCTCTCACCAAAGTAACACTAAATGACATCGCCTCGCCTAGATTACAAATAAAGACATACAAAACATTTATCAAGTTATATGGAAAATCTCAAATTCTAGAACTTTGTGTTATGTCGTTCCTCCCGGGCTCTCATTATGATTTATTTTACCGTTCATCGTATTCATTTCATGAAATCCATTTAAAGGCCCTCTGGCAGACCTGAGCCATTTCACAGAGTTACTCCCAGCCACTCATGCCAATGAAGTGCCAATCACCAGTCAGAGGCGCGTCGGTCAAAGATGTGGACTAACCAGTGCTGGGCTGAATTCTGTGAAGTGCCCGCTGCTTTCCACCCGCTGTGCAGCATTTCAGTGGCATCATTGAACCACAAATTGTTCTTTGCTGGACATTTCTTTAGAGCTTGCACTTCATCTTATCAGCTCCGAAGTACCCGATGCTCAATGAGGACCTCATACGACGTGTCAGCTCTGCCTTTTATTTATCCTACGCGTGTAAAGAACATTTCTAGTTCTCTTTTGGGCTGTCTTGGCACTGTGGGGACATGCAGAGATCTTATGAGGACCAAGAAGAGAAACTCTTACCTGAAAGGATTTCTAGCAGAACAAACTAAAAGAGGAAAGCAGTGACAAAAGTCAGAGAGCAAAGCGGAGGGGAAGCCAAAACAACAACATGGATTTCTGTCGCACATTTTCATACAAACAATGAGCTCAAAGTGCTTTACATGATGAAGAAAAGAGAAATAAAAGACAAAGTAAATAAGAATTAAAATAAAAGAACACTAATTAACATAAATTAAGAGTAAGGTGGTCTGATGGCCAGGGAGGACAGAAAAGACAAAAAAAAACTCCAGAGAGAAAAAATAAAATCTGCAGGGGGTCTGAGGCCACGAGACCACCTGACCAGCCCCCTCTGGGCATTCTACCCGACATCAATGACCTCAATTAGTCCTCGGGGTACTCAGGGTTCACATGGAAGGACTTGATGATGACGGTGACGTGGACTTCTGGTCTTTAACTATCAATGGAGGGACATCACAGTGCTTTGATCAGGTGGTGGGGGCGCAGATCATAGAAAACTGGACAAAGAACAGCAGAGAGTAGGAGTGAGTAGGGAGTGTGGAGCCACCAGGACTAGTAATGATAATGAATTGAATATGCAGAGCATCAGGATTACATTAAAGTGAAGTTCTGAGAAGGCCATGTTACAGTAACGTGTTCTCAGCCGTGTGCTCCACCGTATCAGCCTGCTGACTTCCTATTGGCTCGTATTCCAGATTTGAGGTTCATAACAGCAGAAGACCACCCGCCCGCCCGCCTCACCACTTCTTTTAAGTTTAGCTCTTGGAGTTCTAAACAGACACTCATTTGAAGATCTGAGGTTACGATTTGGAATATAAGGTGTCAGACATTCTGATATATAAGATGGAGCAGATTATTTAAGGCTTTATAAACCATCAGCAGAAATTTAAAGTCAGTCCTGAATGACACAGGTAATAGTAATAATAATAATAATAATACATTTTAATTATATAGCGCCTTCCCCGTGCTCAAGGCACTTACAGAATATAAGAAAGAACGGCAGGGTATCCAGCGTATAGCGCTGTACAAACCAAATAAATAAGTAAAGAAGATTAAGACAGTAAATTAAGACAGAGAAACAAAGCCTAACAGACACCAGAATTGATGGACTCGCACACACACACACACACTCGCACACACACACACACACTCGCACACACACACACACACACACAGGTGACATGAGCATCTTGACAGAGAGGTAAGCTGAGAGAAGGTGAATGAAGTCAAGTAGAGCTAAAAGCAGGTGACCAGTGTAGTGACACTCAGACTGGTGTGATGTGCTCAGATTTTCTTTTCCCAGTTAGGATTCTAGCAGCTCCATTCTGCACTCGTTGTCACTGATTGATGTCTTTTTTGGGTGGTCCTGAGAGGAGTGCGTCACAGTAATCTAGTCGACTGAACACAAACACGTGAACTCATTTCTCAGCTCATCTTTCAGTGATATAAGACGTCTAACTTCTGTTATGTTTCTTAAAATGCTGTCCTAGTGGTCTGATGAATATGGGATTTAAAATTCAGATTACAGTCAACAATCACCCCTAAGCTTTTTACCTCCGTCTTGACTTTTAATCCTAATGTATCCAGTTTATTTCTAATAACCTCATTGTATCCATTATTGCTGATCACTAAGATTTCAGTTTTCTCTTTATTTAACTTGAGAAAGTTACTATTCATCCATTCAGAAATACAAGTCAGACATTGTGTTAGTGAATCAATAGAATCGGGGTCATCAGGTGCTCTTGATAAGTACAGCTGTGTGTCATCAGCATAACTGTGGTAGCTCACGTTGTGCCCTGAGATAATCTGACCTAACAGAGGCATGTAGATTGAGAAGAGCAGCGGACCCTGATAGAGCCTTGTGGACCACCATATCGGATATCATGTGACTTTGAGATTTGATTACCACAACTCACAAAGAATTTTCTACCTGCCAGGTAGGATTCAAACCAATTTAAGACCCTGCCAGAGAGGCCCACCCATTGACTCAGGCGATTTCTAAGAATGTTGTGATCAATGGTGTCAAATGCAGCACTCAGATCTAAGAGGATGAGAACAGATAAATGGCCTCTGTCTGCGTTGACCTGCAAGTCATTGACGACTTTAACGAGTTCAGTTTCTGTGCTGTGATTTGTTCTGAAACTTATCAAGAACAGCAGGTTTATTGAGGTGGTCATTTAACTGCATAATGGCGGCCTTCTCCAGAAGTTTACTTAAGAAGGGCAGGTTAGAAACGGGGCTAAAATATTCAAGAGCCGAGGGGTCGAGATTAGCGGTTTAACTACAGCCGTCTTTAGACAGTCTGGGAAGACCCCCGTATCTAGTGACGAATTTACAATGTCCAGAATATTATCAATGAGCACGCCTGATACTTCTTTGACAAGACTTGTTGGTATTGAGTCAAGGATGCAGGTGGAGACTTTCAGTTGAGAAATTAAAATCTTTAGGGTGCCACCAGAATGGCAGTTCTGGTATTGTGACTGTTGATGACAACACAAGCCACGACTTCAGAGGTCCACTGCTGGACCCTCAGATAATCCGTGAACAACATGGCGTTGTGGTGCTCTTAAGAGTACTCAGTCAGTCAGTCATCTCCAACCCGCTATATCCAAACACAGGGTCACGGGGGTCTGCTGGAGCCGATCCCAACCAACATAGGGCGCAAGGCAGTAACAAATCCCAGGCACACACCAGGGACAATTCTGGATCGCCAGTACACCTCACCGGCATGTCTTTGGACTGTGGGAGGAAACACGGGAAGAACATGCAAACTCCACGCAGGGAGGACCCGGGAAGTGAACCCAGACGGGTCGCCTCACTGCGAGGCAGCAGCGCTACCCACTGTGCCACCGTGCCGCCCCTTAAAAGTAGTGACGTTATTAATTAGAATCTTTAAAAAAAAGGCTACCTACATAAACTTTCCTCACATCAAAAGATCCTCCACATTAAAGAAACAAATAAATAAAACAGAGAAGCTTTCTTTAGTGAAGGAAAAATTGATTTCCTTCAGAACAAAATGTCAAATGAACTTGAAATGAGTTCATGAGACGGGTGAAGCCACGTAGAAGAGCCAGTAAGATAATAAAGTTCAGGCTGGGGGTCACTTTATGTTACTGAGGACTTCATAACACTCAGACGTCTCTCCGTAGACTCGGGCAGGAAACAGAAAGCTGGAATAAACGCCCATCATGGCAGGTTAGTGAGGATGAAATGGCTGCTCACAACTTAGGTGGCAACGTCGAAGACATCATTTGTTTAGCCTGAACCTGTCCGGCTCTTACGATCGGCTCGACTGACGAAACTCAAAGCTTCAACGACACAAAATCAGCCTGGCCCCAAACTCAAGAAGCAGGCTTTGAGGCCTGCACAGACTGGAGGAGCCAAGACTGAATACTAAATGCAGATGTCAAAGACGCTGGCGCCAAAGACAAAAAGACTTTAACATTTCTCAACCTATTTAAAGGCTTTAGACAGATAGATAGTTATGAGGACGTCCTGATCTCTTCCTGGGATTTCAACACTCGTGAATCACGTCAGAGAGTTTTGGGAATGCTGGCTCTTTGTGAAGCCTGAGAAGTGTCAAGTCACAAACCTTCACTTTAGTTTTAGGGTATCGGATATCACGGCAGAGGACAGTTGAGGTCCTCAGCGTCTTAATGAATTGGCCGACTATTAAGACCTTCAGGACCACAGTTGCCTTAATTCCTGCTGGCACATGCAGGGCGTCTGAGGAATGACAATGAAAAAAATGCCTTCATGTCACCAGTTTTGAAGGACCCAGGTGTCACTTTGCAATGTGAATTAGAAGCAGACGCTTTGGGCATTGGTGTCGGCTCAATACGAGCGAATGGCGTCCACGCTCTTGCCCACTGCCCACAAGGTCAACATCTGCAACGGTGAAGGATTAGCCATCACACCCGCTGTGCAAGAAGGAAGGCATTGGGCATCAAAGCCACCTCAGTACTGTGACATCTGCCATCGGACACAAATCAGACAGGTGCCAGGCTTATGGCGAACTTCATCAGGCAGGCAGCCTCTTTGGCGCAGACCTTTGCTCCAATGAACTTCTGCAGGGGGCCTGTGATCCTTCATTTCAGGTCAGGCTGGGATTCTGATGAATTTCTTATGACGCGTCTCCTGCTGGATTATCTGACCGCGGCGGGGCACACGTTGTTGTTTTATTGCCGACTCACTGTCCTCCCATGGCTCACCTCGGCTGGGCTCATTTCATTGCTCTGATGTAACGTTTGTCACACACGCGTGTTTAGGAGGCACCTAAAGGGCTTGAGTGCATGTAATTCCACGCCGGACCAGGGGGTGGCGAAGTGCACTAATTCTCTCTCTCAATCTCTTGCACACCATTCTGGGGCGGCCCGGTCCCGGTCCTGATGACATCACTTCCTCTAATGGCCTTTAAAGCCGCCATCTTGTTAATACTAAGACAGTTCTGTTTTGGACTGAGTCGTGTGAACATGGATATGATTCTGAATCAGTTTAGCAGGGCTGGCTGCCCCAAACCTTCGCAATGTCTTCTGGTCATTACTGCCACACGCTCTTCACCAGCATTCTATTAAAGGGGTTCATGTGCCTTCAAGGACCCCCTAAAGCTCTCACTTCCACCATTTGCTTTTGTGCAAAGCTGGATAGGAACCTCTTAGATCACGATCTGTCACTCCAGTTTGTGCCCAAGTCACTCAGTCTGTCATGTCAGCAGGTCAGGTGAGGTGCCTCTCTCTTCATCGTATTGCGTTGAGTGATTTCCTAAAGTGTGCTGTATGGACACTCCACATCAGTCTTTGAAGGATTTAAGGGTGAAGTGGAGCTCAGCGTGAGATGGTCTACTGTCTGCTTCTGGTTGGCCAAAGTTTAAAGTAAAGAAGACATCGAGACTCCTGATGAAGGACATCTGCCAGAGGGTTCTGTCTTGTAAGTTGGGCCATACACCATCATAAAAAGGAAAGGGCAGCGACGTTTTTTTTTTTTTCTTTATCATTTTTAAAGTCATCTGACTGCCTAAAGCTCACCAGTGGGCGGTGAGCACGAGTTTAACTTTCAGTCCATTTTAGACTCGAACGAGGAGGTGCACCGGTGTGCCATCGGGCTCCCTGGAGAATTGAGGAAGATGCCCCGAGATCTGGCCTGCCCATTAATTCACCACTAATTTTTAACCTTAATCTCTAGTAAAACAGGAACTGAAACTAAATTCACATTGTTCCATGTGAACTGATTCATTCATTAATTGTTCAAATTTAGGCTGGCCAACAACATGAGTCCTACTTTTTGTTTATACGCCATTTGAGCATCTTTGTTGTCTCTTTCAAGGAAAATAATACAGAACTCAAGAGACTTCGGGACCCAGCCGCTCCTAACACGCGCATGCGCAAGCGCATCTCTGTTTGTCGTGGTTTCGCCCGCAGCGCATGTGCACTCGTCGTTAAGCGAGCGGATTCAGGAACGCGAAAGAAAAGTGCGAATTGTCCTTTCTGCCTTTGATGTACGACAGTAATGGACTGGACTTCCTTCTGTCCATTGTGGGCTAAACAAACCCCAGAGCAGTCTGATGACACTAATGCACCGAGCTGTGACATTTCACTACCGTCTGCCTAATGTTAGAAACCGAGGCGGAACTGCCAATCTGCATGCCCTGGTCCGGCCGGAGCGCAGGTGGTGGTGCACACGTACGGCTGGTCCGAGCGCTCCCGGCTTTTGGCGATGCTCGTCAACTACAGCAGCTCTGAGGACGAGGAAAGCGATGGTGGCAGGAAGCGGAGACGGAGCGGAGACGAGGCGGAGGAGGCTGCGTGCAGTAAGCGCGGTAAACCTGGGACGAGGTGCGTGTGCCGAGAAGGAGAAGCAATGCTGAATAACAGCAAGGGACGCTGCGGGGCCGCACCGGGGCGGGCAGGAGGGGCTGTCGGTCTGTCAAGTTTGTTTGTGTGACGCCGCAGCGACCCATTTCGTTCTTTTCAACGTTTTGTCCATTTTGTCAGAAAGTACTTGTGGTCGTACAAGTTAAAATACTGATAATTAAAAACGGATAAATACGGAACTTCCACGTACCTGATGCACACATCTTACTGTTGTTTCGATTCACAAATCTAGTAAATAAAATGCCGAGGAGATCCGCCAGTTCTGGTCCACAGTGTACCTTTAATAAGGCAAGCGTCACATTGTGGGATGTGTGAATTGGGTTTGCTCCGTTTGCCATTTCTAACTTTAAAGACCTGCTGTCCGCATGCTGATTGGTTTCTTATTTATGGGGCACATCAGAGGCCCTGCGAGCAGCACACAAGCGAACATTTCAGAGTTTAGAGTCCAATACTCCGAGATTCTTGATCGTCAGCTATAATGGAAAGGTTTTACTTGAAAGAACATATTGTTGTTTAAATAATGCAGTGGCTAATAACTGAATTTACAGACTAAACAGTCCAAAAGTGGTCCATGTTTTAGAGATTTCAAAAATACAATTCCCGTTTTACTTGCATTCTATAAATCACTTAAAAAGTACAAAAGCGAAAAGCGGGACTGGTATTAGTCAAACGTTTCTACTTTGCAGATCTCTCTGGTATTACGAGGGCCGACTCAAGCGTCCAAGCCTGGCCAGTTCAAAGAAGCCCTCGTAAGCCCAGCAGGTTTGCCTTTTCCACACTTGTGACGCTCACTGAGCTCCTTGTCTCACTTGTGCAGCCGCACCTCTGTACTGATTTGACGTCTTCATTATTGGCACAGCGTGCCCACAGCTCAGTAGCAGGAGGTCATCCCGAGGAGCCTGGTCTGGGTGGCATTTTGAGAGCAGCCTTTGCAAGCCATGCAGTGTGAGCAGGCGTGTCATCAAGAAGCTGAAGTTCCTTCGCACCTTCTCATGACTGAGTTCTGCAACTCTCTGGTGCTGTCTTGGACTTTGGGTTTCTTTGGTGCTGGGAAGTCCCCCATACTCCCATTGTTGTAGGTTCCTTCTTATTCATCCAAGTGTGGTGTCCGGGGTGAGCTTCTCAAGGCTGGTGGTAAGGCTGCCCTCCTGGCACTGCAAGCAATCATTACTTCCATTTGGGAGACTGGCATCACCCCAACTGACATCCCGATCTGGAAAGGGAAAGGTGGTCGCCTGGATTGTGGCAACTATAGGGGGATAATGCTGCTCTCGGCGCCCGGTAAGGTCATCGTCAATCGGAGCCGTCTGGTTTTACGCCTAAGAAGTCTGCCATCGACCGCACCCCGGCAATAAGGGTTCTCATGGAGTGAAAACTTGAATATTGACAGAGTTTCTTTGCAGCCTTTGTTGATTTTCGTAGAGTGTTTGACTCGCTGATCGAGCCGCCCTGTGGGACACCCTGAGACCTTGCGGAATCCCCTCAGAGTTGCTGGATATCGTGGCCGGCCTGTACACTGGTATTGTGGAGGCAGACCCTCTGTGGTTTTCCCAGTTGACTCGGGGGTCTGTCAGTGGTGTGTTCTGCTCCTACTCTGTTCAGTGACTGGATGTTGGGAAGGGTCGTGGGGGGCATCAGTTGGTGTTTTCAGTCGGGAAACTTTTGCCAACAAGAAGCAGACAGTAGACCGTCTCACGCTGGGCTCCACTTCGCCCTTAAATCCTTCAAAGACTGACGTGGAGTGTCGTGTGTGAGCTTCACTTCAGCAAACAGCCAAGTGGGGTCTCGTCAGAATGTTCTTTCTACCGCTCAACATATTCATTTAAAGAAATCCATTGAGGGGCTTCGCTCTGTAAGTTATGCGTGCGTTTGGCGGAGCTCGGCCTTGTGGGGACTTGACTCTGGAAGTGTAAGCGCATAGCCCCGCCCACACATGCAAATTAGGCAGTGTGATGCAGCATGGGGGTGGTGGCTGTGGCAGTGTGGCCTGCGGTTTGCTGGTCAGGTGGGGTTTGGACGGCTGGTCAGATTTGAGGGGTGCCGTTCATTCATCTGCAGTGGTTCAGCGTCCTGGGCAGCTGCAGGCCACGGCATGAGGGCTGCGGCCGTAGTGCCCTTTTCTTCCATGGCACACAGGGCCATCTAATGACGCTGATTTAAATCTTAATGAAGTCAAATACGTTTCACTTTCAGCGGCTTCTACTTTGAGCACAAAGGCTTCTTGTTTTCTTTGGGACTGAAACGGCTCGTTTTATTGTTTTTTAGTTGATTGACCGTATAAAATCTGAATTGGTCTCGGGATTCAACGTTGCCTCCGCTGGCTTGTGCTCCTTTCGGACCTCCAGAAGACCCTCATTGATGATAAAGGAGGAGCAGCTGCAGAAATGACCGCCCACGATGTGTCACTCGGCATCTGCTGCACGTTGTTTCCCGTTCACTTCTCAGTTTTTACATTTTCACATCTCGGATTGTTTGTCCTGAAATATGAGCAGCTAATGGAGCTCAAATATGTCAAGTTGTAGCTGTGCCTTCTGTGCCAGGAGTGCCATGCTGCAGATGGGGAAGTGTGAAGAGTGTCACGGTGGCCTGAACTTCCACTGCAAGCTCGGTGCCATCAAGTCCACACATCAGTGAAAAATGTAAAAGTTGGAGATGGTGGGCTGGGGCTGCTGGTCTTCATGGGGTTCATTAAATCTTAGTCAGCCTCCGGTGGCGACTGCATGAACAAAAGGCGCTTTATAAGGTGGTCCGTCACGTGCCGAGAAGCAGAACAAGTGCTGATGCTCGGCCCCCTTTGCCCCAAGTATTCGAACTGAACATGGCACGGCTCAAGCAGCCCTCGGGAGAGCAAGAGACCACCTTCTGATACTCCAAGGGCTTGGCAGCCACTGCTGCTGGCTTAGGCTCCCCGTGTGTCCTGTTTGGGGACAGTGGCTGTAAGGGCAGCTGCACGCCAGGCCAGAGCTCAACACTGATGCCCTGCGCGTGCCCATCCCTGTTTTCGTTCTTTGTGCCGTATCTGCAGCTTTTGATGTTTTAGTTGTCTTACCATCTGACACCCAACAAGGCTTCTCTCTGCTTATTTCAGAAATGACCAAACTGGTGACTTGAAGAAGCAGCCGAGCAGAACAAATGAAAGTGGGACCACTTGTCAAGGCTCGCCTCACATCCTGCCAGTGCCCACCAGCATACTGGAGATGTTTCAGGAGGACAGCGTGGAGCAGGCGTATAGTCACAGTTCCAGGCACGGTGGACGCATCCGTTCTTTCCGACACGAGCGAGGAAACTGGGCGACGTACGTCTACTTGCCGTGTAAGTTGCTGGGACTCAAAAACCTGTCAGCGGAGCCGAATCCCAAGAGGGAGGTGAATGTCCGTAAGTGACTTTGGTGGGACAGACACGGTAAGGTGATGGCCTGACTGCAGTCTCGTCGTATTTGAACGACACTTGCGCTTGCTGATGAGGTTTGCAGCGCTGGCCTTGTGTGTCCGTGCTAACACATCATGAGTCGTGTGCTTCTTTCTAATGGCAGCCTTCCCCGCTGTCTTTATGTCCAAGTCTTGACTCCGAGGCGCCATGTCACTTACAAGTCATGCCCTATCCACACTGGCTGAGGTGATTGCCACATGCAGTTTCACCGCAGAGAAGCATTCAGGATCACGAGAGCCGAGGAACGGCAGAGAAGTGAAATGAATAGGGCAGGGGGTGCCAGTTTAGAGCGCCAGTCCGTTATTGACGAAGCCCTCGCCAGCGCACTCATTACTCGCGTGGAGGATTTGGAGAGGCCTTTCTAAAGTGTGGGTTCTGGTGGCACCGTCTCCACATGCCAGCTGGTTTCTCTGTTGGCTGCATTGTTTGCGGTGTGCCACCTGCTGGAATGTGTTTGGTAATGCATGCAGTAGTAAAATGCATTGTGAGTTTCCTTCCAGCACGTGGTGAGTCACAGACATGAGGACCGCTGGCGAGACTCCTTGGCTAGAAGTGAGTGAGTTTAGGATATACGTTAGAAAAGCGTCACTCGTAGCGTCACTCGTAGCGCCACTCGTAGCGTCACACGTAGCGTCACTCGTAGCGTCACACCATGTCATGCGTCAGTTAAATCTGCACTTCTGAGGCCTCAGTGGGTTTCATACTCCCAAGATTCCAAGTCCTTTGACGCGAGAGTGAAAGCGAGCGACTTTCACAGAAACAGAACGCCACCCTGACGCTGCCGAATTTCACTGAACCTTCTCTTTTAAATGCGTCTCCAGACTTTGCTGTCAGCTTTTCTTCTTTAATAAACTCCACTCTGCTATTACACTTGTCAGCTTTCTCGTATCTCGAGCGATCGAAGGGAGTGCGGAGGACGTTGCCATTTGCTCATCAGACCCCACTGATTGGCAAGTGACCACGTGTGGGTCTTGGGGACGTTTGTCAGCCGCGGTCCCTGCATGGAGTGACCGGCTGTGAGCTCGGAGAGTGAGCAGCTGTGCGGGTGCGAGAGTAGACCAACCTCGATAACACACATGGCCATCACGATGGGTGCTTTGTTTGTTATAAGCGAGCGGACCTGAAGGCCGAGTCTGAGACCCCTGTAATAGTGGGCTGCACTCCCATTATCTCCATATTCAATTGTAGGCGCCTCCTGTTGGAACAGAAAGTGCAGTGTATTTCATTAGTGCCCCAGCAGATACCTTGGAGTGAGTGTGTTGAGAACGATCGTGGTGACGTCGTGGGGACCGAGGACTGCAGTTCCTGTCATTTAGGTGACGCTTACCGCTCGAGGCCGCAGCAGGCCGTAAAAGTCGACAAAGACGTAGAGCAGAGCCGCCCACCGTTGTGACGCGCTCATTGGGTTACTTCTCCTGATGGCTCCCTCCTCTTGCTCTCCACAGACTTGGCTGAGAGTGACTTTGAAGAGCTAGCGGACCGACTGATCTCGGCGGCCGGGGCTCATGGGATTTCTCTTACCAGAATGGCGGACTTTCACATCAGCCTCTCTCAGACGGTGGTTCTGCGCCATCACTGGATTGAGCCCTTTGTCCTCTCCCTGAAGGAGGCCCTGGCACCGTTCAGCAGGTACATATTGGAAAGTCCAGTGTTTGCTGCAGGCGGCCCACCCGAACCGAGAGGACAGGGCCGTGTGAGTGGGACCCGGTGGGAGTCCAAGTGGAGCAGAAGGCGTAGGGAGTGAGCGGCGCGGAGACGGTCTGGCTGGAGGGACCCCCCAAGTGCAGGTGGACTTGTGGTCAGCATTACTGCCCTCCTTGGCTTTTTGGTGGGTCATCTTGAGAATCCTCAGAATGTCTGAGTAGGATGGCCAAAGTGGCGGCACATAGACAATGAAACGCTGACCCGGCCAGGATGAACGGCCCCTCTTCCTTGTACTTGGTCCGCCATGACGACGATGATGATGGCCACTTGTTTTCTGATCTTTCCTAAGGTGTCATCTGGATTAGGATCAGGACTCTTGCTGGACGCCCCGTTTAATTTCTGGTATTTTTCGATATGTGCTTTGGGTCCTTGTCCTGCCCGACAGACCCCTGATGTTCGTGTTCTGACATTGGGTAGCATATCTTTGGATTTCCCGACATCCTTGATATGTTCAGGGTCTCCAGGACCACAGGCAGCAAGTGGCCTCGTTGCATTAGGGCGCTGCCACCATATATTTAACTGGGGGTCCGCACAGACCAGTGGCTGGAGGGTCCTCGTACCACAGGTCCAGGGTGCTCGCCATATAAAGAGGCAGCTGCCAGAAGCACTTTGGACCACTGGCTCCATGACCACCAGTAAAGAGCTGACCCTTTTTCTTCTGGATGTGTTCGTGGGGCAGGGGGGCTTACAGCCCTTCCCATTGCATCTTGGGACTTTGCATTTTTCCTCGTTGCTCATCAGTTTCTCGTTTTTTTTTTCTCTCTCTCAGACGTGGTGTCTTGTATCTTAACGTGGGTGGCACGGTGGCAGTGCTGCTTCCTCACAACAATGAGGCCAGGGCCCGTATCCTGGGTGGTGGTCCAAAGACATGCAGGTTAGGTGAGCTGGCGACACTCAGCTGGCCCCTGGTGTGTACCCTGTGATGGACTGGTGCCCGATGATCACTGGGAGACCCTGCCCTGGACGGATAGGTGGATGGGCACTGTCTTAGCTCAGAGGTAATGAAGGCCACGGGTTTGTCGAGTGCAGCAGAAACCAAAAACACCAAAGTGGCAATCAGAGTTGAAAGGTCGCCAGGTAAACTAGAAATTACAGCGACTGTGAGTCAGTAAAGCCCCCCAAAGTGCCAGCTGTTTGCTGTCCGCCGTCTGAAGTGCTCTCTCTGCCAGCCAGCTTGTACCCACTGAGCTGGTGAGGGGTCAGCAGAGCTGTGAATGAGCCCCCTGGCCTGCATTTGCTGACCTTCTGATGCTTTTTGTCTTCCAGGTTCCTTTGTGTTGCTGACAGGCTAAACGTGTACGCCAACCAGGAAAAGACGAGGTGAGCTGGGACGGTGGCAACCCTCACGCACGGGGGGCCAGCTGATAGTGAGGAGGCAGCAATAACGATTCAGAAGAACCTGCCAGTCGTCCAAAGTGGGCCAACACTTAATAGAGAAAGGTGCCAGAAGCAGGTGAAAAACGCCAAGGTGGTACACGCAGGGAGCACAGAGTTTAGGGGTCCTACCTACACTGGCAAGATGTTGATGCCATCTAGCGCTCATGAGACTACATCCAGGTTACTGTGTGCAGTTCTGGTGGCCACACGACGACAAGTGCATTGTGGGACTGAAGGCGTGGCCTGCTCTGACTGGCTCGGGGTGTCAAACAAGCTGAGTGCTGAGGACACCTTGTGGACATTAAGGGGAAGAGCGTTTAAGACTGAACTTCTTCGCACAGAAACAGGCAACGGGGTCGTGGAGATTTGTGGGGTCTTTGTGCGGTCCTGGGACAGGTCCGGGTTGGCCCACCAGGTGAGGGACATGTGTGTCGACGCCAGGCAGCTGGCCTTTATGGTCAGTAGGGGGTGGTAGTGAGCAGGTGCCGCGGCCATTCAACGCCATGAGCAGCTTCAACAGAAAGTGTGGGCTCGGCGCGCCACCTAACGCGAGAATGCAAATGGAGGAAATCGGACTTGTTGGGCTCGTCACAGAGAAGCAGCTGACGAAAGTGCGAGTGACAACAGCTTCCCGATGGCATTTCTGGGTCTGAGCGGCCCTCTCCGCGTTCATCGGTCGTCCGTTTTGAACGAAACCCATTTGGCTTTGCTTAGCACTTCTGTCTTTCTCAGGCTGCCTTCTCGGTTTGCCTTTTGGCCCTCCGACCCTTCCTAATGGCGTCGGCTCTGCTCTCCGGGATCTTTCCACTTTCTCCTGATTTTCTTCTGCTCTCTGCTAGGACGTTCCTTGGACTGGAGGTCACACTCGGGCAGGACGAGCTCGTGCATTTGGTTGGAGCCGTTGACAAAACCCTGGAGGCCTTCAGGCTGGCCACCTTCTATCAGGTGAGTCTGCCAGTCCTCACATCGTGATGCCCACTCGGGCTGCGGGCGGCTCCAGCCAGTAGCAGGAAGACATTGCCCGGTGGGTCGCCCCCTGCTGGCTGCAGTGGTGCCACCAACCTCCGCACCCCCGGTTTCTGTCTCTGTGGTCTCGGCCAGCCGTGATGTGCGTCCATTTGTAGGCAAAGCGTTGACTCCTTCCTTTTGATTAACAATTTGAATTTCCTGCTTTTGAACCCTAATTTGTTTTGCCTCGCACATTAAAGTCTGCATTTTGGACTTTTGTATTCTTTTTTTAAGTTTCTAAGTTGAAGGTTTGTGGGCCAGGGGTTTGGCAGCTGCCCTCTCCCTCTGGCCTTAGGTCTGTGTTGAGTTTGGCAGGCCTCATTCTCTTTTGACGCTCCTGTCCTTGGCTTGCTTGGTCTCTTGGGCACCATGTGGCATCTTCCTGTGGCCGTCCCGTCCCCTCCTCTCCTCTGCCACACCCCCCTTCTTGACTTTTGGTTGTTTTTGTCTCCCTAGGACCCCTCATTCCACGTTAGTCTCGCCTGGTGTGTCGGGGATTACAAAGAGAGGCTTGAAGGCCTGTGCGCTCAGCTGCAGGTAGGTGTCACATGGCGGTGGCTGAAGTGTCTGTGATGAGTCTTTGTGTCACCTAACGTGAATAGCTTTGGGTGGCCATACAGGTGGCACAATGGCAGGAGTGGCCAGAGGCTGACAACCCGCGCTGCGTCACTAAGTGAGATGGAGTTCAATTGGCTAAGGAAGTAATTGGTGAGAAAGAAGAAAAGGGTTTCCGTTTACATGAAGAATGACCGACGCGTTCCTAGCGGTGGCTCACTGTTCGTCTGTCAAGCATTTCTTTCCCTGAACCCCACAAAAGATGCACACACACCCCCGTTCAGCTTGTGATGGGACAGTGGCTGACGTGACTTCTAACATGGTGGCGATGCCGGCAGAGTGACCCGCCTGAAAATGAGAGAGTGAACGGCCTCACCAGAACTTGCCGTGACGTCTGTCACCACAGCCGTACTTGACTACAAACGCAGGCCGTTGCTGCCATCCCACTTCCCCTGGTAGAACTTCACCCGCTCTGCATATGCACGAGGGGCAGCAGCAAACGACATTTATAGACGGCCTTTAAAGTGTCCAGCGGCCAACTTGGACATGGCAGTCCTGTAGCCCCCTTTCAGGCCACCACGGAGGAGTGACGTGCCACATATCCTCATACAGAACTTAAAGCACCTGATCAGGCTGAGCATAGGGCTGCGCCTTAGTAAAGTGAAGTCCGGTGCCGTCGGTGAAGACCAGGGCTCTGGGCCAAGTCCTGCTCTTGAGGCAGGGGGCTTTCATAAACCAGCAATGGCGAGTTAACATCTGTGCCAGGCGTGTCTTAGAGTTGCGTCATGGCACAACTGCATGCTGGAGTGGCATCTTGAGACCAAAACTGAAAGAGCGGAACAGAAATGGCACAACATGTCTCACTGAGGTGACAGAGATGACACCAAGTGACAGGCAGGTCCATGCCCATTAGTACATAAAAGCATGCATACATGTGTGTGTGAATCAAGCCAGGTCAGGCTCCCCCTGGCAGTGCCAAGGACCAGGGTTCAACTCTTGCTCCAGCTGTGCCTTGGGACTGTGCCTTCTGTGACCGTTGAGCTTTGGTGACCTTTTAACACAAAGTAGTGACCCCCGAAGAGTCAGAAGTTAGTGTTTGAGCTGTATGACTGACCAAGGGCTGCCAGCTGTGCCCTCAGCCATGGCACAGGTGCCTGTGTCAGAACGCAAGGCCTGGTGCCAGTAAACATCTTGTATCACTACCATCTCTAGTCGTTCTCTTCTCCGCAGGGCATCGTTCATGATTCAGAAGACGGTGGCGAGCTGACAAGATTGTGGGCAGAGGACATCCGCTGCAAATCTGGGAACAAAGTCTTCTCCTTCCAGCTTCACTGAGACCAGCGTGCCCGCGTCTGTGCCGACTTGGCCATCGTCGGGGTCTCCTGTTTCTTCTGACCGGCTGTGCGTGTGGATTTAGGAGCCACGAGACAAAATTCTTACTTTATGTGGCACTAAGACGCACCATGCGTGTGAGCTGGTAGGAGGAAGAGGAGGAGGTGGCACTCGCAATCTATGAATGTTCCTGAATTTTATACATTTAGGCCTCTTGATGGAGTGCTTGTGCTTTTTAAGTAATAAAAGATTATTGTGGCTTACTAACAAAAGCAGTCGTCTCGTTCCTGGGATGGTCAGGTTGTCTTAATGACTTCCCTGGCACCAACCGCCACCTGAATCTTGCAGAATGGTATGCTTACAGTGAGCAGGGGATCTGCCAATGACGTCCTTGGGCTGTGGGTTGAGCACCGGAGTCCCAAGCAGATGCGCCTCAAGACAGGAGTTCCCTGTGGTAACGTGACGGAAAACTGGCATCGCTTGAAAGGCCTCCCTTTGCCACCTCAAAAATGAAGTGAAAGTGAGTCGAGCCTGGGCATGGGGGTTAGGGGTGAGGATCTTTATAGAAATAAAAAAAAAAACAAAGTGCGTAGACCTCACTGGTGACAATAGTGATGTTACATGGAGGGTGCAGCCAGCCTTCAAGGGTGACGACACTGGAGCGGCTGCTGCTCGACTCCTAGGACGGACTCGTCTAATGAGGGGGTTTGGGTGACCCCACTATGTGTCAAATTCAGAAGACACCTGGCAGCGTTAAGCGTATCCCCCACTGACCTGGGGACATCAGTCGTCACCCTCTACGTGCCTTTGGACTGCCAGCGTCTCCTGGGGAGGAGGCCATCACTGCTGCTGTTTCAGGTGCTCAGTAAGAGTCTTGTAGCTTTTTGTCACTTCAGTCGTTTGTTTTTCTCAGCACCAAATCGCAGTGGACTTTGAGCTATCGACTTCCTGACGGTGTTGAGGAGCCATTAAGAAGGCTAACAGAATGTCAGGTTATATAGCGCCTTGACGTGTGGAGTACAAGTCACAGGAGGTGACACTCAAGCTTTATAACTCACTGGTGAGGCCTCATCTGGAGTACTGGGTGCAGTTTGTGTCTCCATAAAGACACAGCAGCACAAGAGAAGGTCCAGAGAAGAGCGACTCAGCCGATTATAGGGGGGCTGCAGGGGATGAGTTCTGAGGAAAGATTCAAAGAGCTGAGCCTTCACAGTTTAAAGAAAAGAAGATTAAGAGGAGACCTGACTGAAGTGTGCAAAACGATGACGAGACGGTGACTTTAAAATGAGTTCATCAAGAACACGGGGACACAGCTGGAAACTTGTGAAGCGGAAATTTCACAAAAACATCAGGAAGTTTTTCTTAACACAAAGAACGACAGACACTTGGAATAAGCGACCAAGTAGTGTGGTGGACAGTAAGACGTTAGGGACTTTCAGAACTCGACTTGATGTTTTCTTGGAGGAAACAAGTGGAGAGGACTGGCGAGCTTTGTGGGGCTGAATGGCCTGTCCTCGTCAGCAAGGAGAGACTGCCAGTGCTGCTGGGAATCTCCCCAAAAGACCACTTTGTCAGACCTGCCCGTCCACCAGGTGGTCCGAACGTGTGCTTCATATCTTAGCAGAGTAGAGAGGAGCACAAGTTTATGGGACCCGTGTGGCCTACCTGGGCAGGGCTGAGAATTTCAAAGAAGGATCAATGGTGGTGCTATTGGGCCTGAGGCCGCTTGAAAAGGACACCAGTTATTTTAGCAGAGGGTCTCCGTTTCACCTTCACTCGCGTTGAACGTCTGAGTTTTGGTCGCTAAGCCAGCAGGCAGATTGTGAGTTGGCCGAGCTTCTCACCGCCAGAAGACCTTCACCTGTGCGAGTCCTGGGCAGGCTCTCGTATCCAGCGTGAAATATCGATTAGGGCTCAGCAGTACTCTGGGCAGTAGAGAGTCTGATTACTGAAGGTCAGGGGTCTCTGCCTGCACACAGATGTCCTGCACACAGATGTCCGTGGAGTGAGTGGCGTGGCGTGGTGAGACTTAACAGAGCCGCTGTCTGCGTTCACAGGCTTTGCTTTCGAGAGGCGCGTTTCATTTTATATGCGTCTTTGTATATCCTAATGGCAATAAATAAAGTTGCAGCAGAACACATTAGTTAGCAATTGCTGAAGGCTTGTCTTCTTCCACGTCAAGGCTGCCCATGGCGTGGCCCTCATCTGTGGCTCAGCTGTCTGTTATTCCAGCCATAAGGGATGCAAGTGCAACAATGAAGCACGAATTGAATTATGAATTCAGCAGGCCAGTTCTCTTGTGGGTCCTCGTGATTTCAACTTAACTGTGAGACGTGATTAACCAAAAGGCCATCAGTCTTTAGCAGCTCTGGGTTAGGAGGTGAGAACAAAGGGCGGGCTCATCAGGTGATGTTCACCTCCAGGGGACAAAGACGGCCATCGAGCCAAAGTGGATGTTATGAGAAGACGTGCACAGGGTTAGGGTATTGTCATGAGGTGGTCTGCAAGACCAGGAAAGGGTGCTGAGCAAAGTCATCGTCATCATCATCATCATGAGAAACCCTGGGCAGTAGATGCTGGGAAACTGGTGTGAAAGGGGGCACTGTTTGTGAGAAGAACTGTAAAACTTCATGAATCAAGATGGCTTTATGTGCTCTGCAAGCGTTTCCTGTGCTGTACAATTCAGTCTAAATGCCAACTGGCTCTCTGAAGACTTCTCTGTGAACTGATGGGTTAGGGGATATAAAATGTTAGGGTTGACTGATGTCACTAATAAATGATAGGATCTGTGGAGACGGGTGCCCACTGTTGAGAAAGGCCCGGGGGCAGCAGGATGTGTGAATGGGAGAAGACGAGTTGTGCTGTGGGCCCTCAACTTTATAAAGAAAGTTTCAAGAAACGATACAAGGAATCTTGGTAATGGGTGATCTGAAATACCCAAATCGAAGTAACCGGGAACCTCGACGAAGAACAGAGATGCCAGGAACGATCAGCCGAGAACACCAACAGGAGGAGAAGCCGCTTGGTAGAACATGGAGGTGTGCAGGACGTAGACAGACAAGTTCAACTCTTGAAGATGCTGCGGTTTAAAATGTAGCTTTCTAAAATTAAAGTGGACTGAAATGCCACACAAGAGCAGTGGGGTTGGTTTATATTTCTTGTGCATCCCAAAATGTGGAATGGATGAAATGAAAGAAAAGAAAATGTGCAGGAACCGAGAATCAACGACAATAAAACTCGCATGCTCTGACATAGAACTTGGGAAGACGAGAGCAGCCACAGACAAAAAGTAGAATGTCAAGGAGGGCACTGGCAGAAGCCCACTCAAGAGGGGACATCACACTGGCTGGCTGGCTGGCTGGCAGCCAAGGCCTCTGCTGTACTGAAGCGGCACGTGCCAGCCTCCCGTACCTCATGTGTTGATTATACACGTGCACCAAATTGAAATCCTGTAGTGGTACGAGGAGGCCTGCTCTTGGAGAAGTACTTATTATGGAGTAGAAATCCTATCGGGACCCTGCGACGGACTGTTCACAATCTTGTTCCGGTTTCTCCCAGAATGCTGTGTGTTCAAATTGCTCCACCGAGCGAGCGGTTTGTTTAACGTACATTAAAGTTACTTAGAAATCAATGAAAATTCTCAAATCTGAATACCAAATTTACTGAAAGTGCAAACAATTAGCCAACAAGCTGGACTCCACACACATTCACACAATCCTGCAAAAGAGTAGTAAACTGTAATAAACAGATTTTAAAAATACAAAGAATAAATATTAAGAGTTAAAAGGCTGAAATGTGTCCTGGGTTCAAAGGGCTCGGCTGTACTGGAGTCGCACTGTGGACTGTGGCGGCCGACATCTTAAACTGAGCTGCCACACAACCAAAACAGGCTAAATATATCAAAAAGGTCGTTGTGGGCAGAATCATTTTCTCAGACTTCCAAATCTGCAAACTTTCTCTTCCTGTAGTTCTTCACCAGGCTGGATGCTGTGATCCGTGAGGCGTGTCCTTTTTCCCAGCACTGGAAGCCATTGAGACCAGCCTGGCCAGCACCAAAGAGGCTCCTCTCCAGCACATCCAGCTTTTCCACAAGTGCAGACACATCCTCATTGTAAGCATTCTGGGAAGAGTCCATGATCCGCCGGAAGCGGCCAACATAAGTCTGAGGTGACCAAAAAAAAAGAAAGAAAGAAAGAAAATTCAAATGGCAAGTCACACAAACGGCGGCAGACGGTTCAATCCCTGCTGCTCTACTCCTCTTACTTTCTGCCCGGTTGGCATTTCTTCTTTTTTTTTTAATTAATTTTATTGTAATCATTTCACAAAAAGTAGGACTGAGAACAAGTCGACCCTCAACCCTGAGAGAGAGAGCGAGCGCAATGCCAACGGGGTAAAACTTAAGGCTGGTAAACAAACCTAAATTGAGGAGTTTGATAAGCCAATAGAGACGAATGGTGAAGAAACAGAAATGCAGAGAGAATTGCTTCCTCGGTGCTTTAAGAACTTATTCTAAAATATTACTGAATATTAAAATATTACTGATGAGATCCTGCCGGGTTTTGAAGAAGTTCTGCACGGATACTCCGAGTGAGAATTTGATTTTTAAATTTCAAATATTATAAAACATCAGTGACCCACTGACTTAAAAAAGGAGAGTTCAGATTCTTCTAGTTCAGCAAAATAAGTCTGCGTGCCAACAGTGTGGTGAAGGCCATCACAGTCTGTTTGTCCTTCTCCACTGCAAGCCCCTCTGTGAGCCCACCAGACACAGCTGTTAGTGGGTTAGGAGGGATTGGGACACCCAGGCTGGCACTTAAAAGATTTTAGTCCAGAATGACGTTCATTTGGTGGCCGCGGCCCAGAACATGTGACCCAGTGAGGCTGGCACTCGATTGCAGAGTTGGCAGGTTGGCTCTCGCCCTGGAAACATTGTGGAGAGTTTGAGACGAGATCATCTGGAGTTGGATGATTGAACGCTTTGTGCATGTGGAGCTCGAGGGACGTCTCTGCAGTGCTACCTTGCACTCCATTTCTGATTTATTGATTAAGAGATCTTTATCTCGGTGTCCTCTGGGATCTTTGAAAGGGAGGGACTGTAAAATAATTTGATATTTGATATTCTATACCAGAGATGGGGTCTGAGTCCGTGAGACTTATTCATATTTGGACGAGGGTGCAAGGTGAGGAAAGTCGGGCAGGTTCTGTTTAACAAAGTTCCTGATTTGAAGACCGTGAAAGAAATGTGGAGCTGGGACGTTACGTTTGGATTGCAGTCGTTCATAGGATGCGTCGTCTCAATAAAGATCTCCGAGTGATTTAAGCCCACATTTTTTCCCCCGATATTAAACACTGTGTATGTTCGTGAAGGTTCAGAGAGGTGGTTCTCTTGCAGAGGTGCCACAGATCGAAGCTTCACTGCGTCTTTCTACATTGGCGCATGTCCTGAGTGAGTGAAGCGCAGTTGGGTTATCAGCACATCGGCGAGACGTCGTATTTATTGGGGCACAAAGCAGGGAATATAAAGACGTCCTGCAGGACTTCACTTCTACTGCTGACCAGGCCTGTGTGTGTCCATCTACTGCTGTTCAGGTTTTTATCGCTTGTATGTTCGCTGCCCAGTTATAAAACTGAACGTCGGGTAGAGCTGTGCCACCTTCTGCCTTTGGTCTTTGTGGGGCCGCTCTTTGGATACGTGGATGTTTTGAGCTCCAAACAATTGAGGTTATTGTTCAATCTTCTTTGTTAAAAATGATTGATTGATGTGTATTGGGATGTTCTGAAATTAAAGAGAAGCTTAGGAAGAACCCGGTTGGCAGATCTAGCTTGATGGTGTCGAGGGCTCATGTGTGGGTATCCAATGAAGTGAACTGCTGTAGTCCTTATGACACTCCGTGTGTTTCAGGCTAAGCGACACTCCATTATCTGGGCCAGTAAGCTGAAAGCTGGGAAACGTGGATCTGAACTTTGAGGCTTGTGTGGCTCAAGCTGTAAGTAAGAAGGACGCGGAGGCCCAATGTGCAGACTTCATTTAAAGAGGCTTTGCTAAATCTGCGATAAAGAAGACAGACTCCCTGCAATTTACCATAAAGCCAGGTAAAGAAATGATCTGAGCTGGTGTACAATTCTTTACAGAAATATTTTACTACAAATCAACCAAACAGCGACTTTAGATATCCATTCAGCGTCAGCAACCGAACCCCTAGCCTCACCATTCAACGACTAAGCCAGGCAGTTTTCAGAAGCAACTTTAATTCTGCCCCCGAAGCCCCGCACCATATAGCGCTATTGCTGCCAGGTTAAACATCTGAATATCAATGCTTGGCATTCCTGCAACTGCTGCTCATTTCCTGCCAACTTGCGGGATAGAAGACCTCAGGGTGCCAGCCTAATCACGGAGTCCTACAGCCCTTCTGCAAAGCTCTGTGCCTTGGGAGACCCCATAGGTAAGAGTGGCCTACCTTTGCCCCTTGCCCTTTAGCACCATAGTATTGTTAATTCACCATTCCTACACCCGAGTCTTTTATAGTGTCTGGTGAGCTGCCATGTCTGACTGTATATGCTCTTCTTCGTCTGGAAACCCCTTAGATTTGTGCCTTGGAGAGGACATTTACTGTGAAAGGAGCTATAAAGTGCTTGTTATAAACCCAAACAGAGTGCTCATTCTGACATGACGTGCTTGTCTGTGTTCAGCCACCCACCGACACAGACTGCAATTATCTTCTCCGACTTTGGAGTGAAGTGTAATCCAGAAGCGCCTTTATGAGCGAGCGACTTCTTAGCTAAATGAGACAACAAATACAAATTGCATCAGCAGTGACAATCAATGCTGTGAAATGGGAACTCCACTTTCATCTAAAGCTCTCCATTCTCACTTCTACTGGCCACAGAAGACAAACTGCTTCTCAGGGGTGATTAGAAATAAAAGCATAGAGCAGAACAACTCCAGATCCAAACTCACAACCAGGTGCTTCTATTACCAGTGACACATCAGACATGGAAGGGGCTTTAACGAAATTAACCAGCAAGTCAAACGAAGAGAAAAACTGAGACATTCTGTGTGCATCAAGAATGAAAAGATTGGCGTAACACACCGCTGACGCAGTAAGGATGTCACAAACTGTACAAACAGAACGAGCAAGGAAGCACTCAACAGGCTGACTGTCAAGAGCTCTTCTTTCCAAATGAAATGAACCGCATTAGACAGCCATCGCAGTCAGTGAGATGGTACACTTGGTATCTCCACAACTACGACGACAGTGACCGGCTACAGCCCGCTGTGCCCACAATTCTGGTGTGTTGTACATTTTCCATGGCTGCACTACAGTTAAAACTGATATTTCATCTGCTGCTGACAGAACAAGCATTAACACTTAATCTCCCAAAATAAAAGCAGGCCAATCAGAACTTCATCTTGGACTTGCAGCATTAGAAGCAAACCAATAAACTTCCAGCATTCAATGGCTGCACTCACAGAGCCACACAAACCTTAACATCAGAGAAACGGATTTCTTTCAAGTCTTCGGCCTAAATCTAATATCGGATACGAGTGCCTGTGTGAACAAAAATGTTCATCATCATCATCATCATCTGCTGGATGAACAAAGTTATTCAACACCACCCTTTACTCTGCTATTAAGTAACTGTCCCCTTACATATAAGGGCTGGCTGCACCCCCTTTAGCTTCAAGCACTCCAACCAAAGTCTTCAGTCTTCAGACATCGCCCAGTGCCTACTCCGATACATCCCTCCCTGAACCACAGGTTTGAACTTCAACAATCCCTCTGCGCCATTCAATTCTAAAGTGGTTTGGACACCAGCCACTTCCTCACAGAAGCTCCTACCAAGGAATACAACGTCTGGAAGCCGCAAGCAACACAGAACTGCAAAACGTCAACCAGCCCTGACCCGGTCTCACTCTGTGCCAGGCCGTTCACTCCTCTCTTTAAAGACTCGTTAACTTGTCTCTTGCTCGGTGTGCTGTGCCCGATTGCTTTAAATCTTCTGTTATCGTTCCTGTTCCCAAAGGTGATCCATGATTACTGGGCTATTGCTCAGTTCTAATGAAAATATTTGAAGAGCTTGTTTGAACCCATCTGAAGTCTGTCACTGCTACTGATCTCGACCCTCTTCGGTTTGCATATCTAGCAAAGAGATCTGTGGACGATGCCATCAAGACGGGCCTTCACTTTATGCTCAAGCATCTGGACTGTAAAGGTACTTGGGCCAGGGTACTGTTTGTTGACTTCAGGTCAGCTGCTAACACCACTGTCCCTGAACTGTGGTAGACCTTCCATCTGTAAACAGATTTATAGTTTTCTGACAAACGTTCATGAGGGCTCCCAGCTCGTGGACTGTCTCCATATCAGCACAGGTGCCCCTCAAGGCTCTGTACTTCTCCCTTACACCACCATTATTGGACTAATTACTAAAACGGAGAAAGGAGGCGACTCGGCTTGTGTCTTGGTGTGTTGCCAATGAGATGGTCTTCACCAAGAGGGTTGACATGATCACCCACGTTTCAAACAGCAGCTACAACTGCTCCCACTAGAAAGGAATGACTGTGCAGTCAGGATGATGGACTCCTTCACTAACACTCAAGTGGGACCACTTCTGTTACTAAGAAGGCCCTGCAGCGGTTGTACAGTGGAACCTTGGTTAAAGAACGCACTACTTAACAAACAAACTGGTTACACTTTTATTTTGAACAATTTTTGTCTTGGTTAACGACCGAAATTTGGATAACAAACGCAAGCACAGACCGGTTTCGTGCTCATTTGTGCTTTGACGCGCTTGCTGTAAACATTACTTTTCTGAGTGTTGTGTTCACTAACGTTACTTTTTTGTCATTTTTTATTTACATATTTACTCATTATAGCACCTACGAAAGAGAAACGTGTTAGTGTAGCAATAAAAAAAGAAATTATAGCAAAACACAAGAATGGCACTCGTGTTTCTGACATCGCAAAGGAATACAATATGCCGAAATCGACTGTCTGTACAATTCTAAAGAACAAAGAGGCATGCAAGGCAGCTGAAGTGGCTAAAGGAGTGACTGTGTTAACGAAACAAAGGTCTAAAGTGCTAGAAGAAGGGGGAAAACTGCCATTAATTTGGATAAAAGAAAAGCAGCTGGCTGGAGAAAGTGTTAGCGAAGCAATCATGTGTGAAAAGGCTAAGCAGTGACACCGTGATTTATTGACCAAAACACCCAGTGCAAGTGCCGACGAGCGAGACTTCAAAGCGAGTAGAGGACGGATTGATAATTTTTGCCGGCGAAGTGGAATTCATAGTGTTAAGGCACAGGGAGGCTGCAAGATCAAATGAAACAGCAGCAAAAGCATTTGTGGATGAATTCGAAGACTTTGTTGAAAGTGAAGGCTACGTCTCGCATCAAGTGTTTAATTGCGACAAGACAGGGTTATTCTGGAAAAAAAATGCCCAGAAGAACCCACATCACCCAAGAGGAGAAGGCACTACCCGGACACAAGCCTATGAAAGACAGGCTTGCATTTTTATTTTGCACTAATGCAAGTGGTGACTTTAAGGTCAAGCCACTTTTAGTCTACCACGCTGAAAATCCCTGCGTCTTTAAGCACAATAATGTGATAAAGTCTAAAGTGCCTGTACAATGGAGGGCAAATAGCAAAGCACGGGTAACCAACTGTCAAAAATTATCTTCAGAAAAAGGATCTTCCTATTAGATGTCTTCTCTTAATGGATAATGCTCCTGCGCATCCACCAGGTTTGGAGGAAGACCTGGATATCGAGTATGACTTCATCAACGTCAACTATCTTCCACCCAATACTACTCCATTACTGCAACCAATGGATCAGCAGGTCATTTCCAATTTCAAGAAGCTATACACCAAGGCACCGTTTCCCAGGGGTTTCCAGGTCACTAATGACACTGATTTGACCCTTTGAGTTTTTTGGAAGGACCACTTGAACATTGTCCACTGCATCAACCTCATTGACAAAGCCTGGAGTGAGGTCTCTTCCCGTACACTGCAATCTGCCTGGAGGAAACTTTTGCCAAGTTGTGTCCGAGACTTTGAGGGATTTGAAGCAGAGAGCGCTGTCGAAGTAGTGAATGAAATTGTATGGGATTAGAGGTCAGTGATGCTGACGGGAGGAGTTGATGAAGGACCATCGAGATGAACCAACCACAGAAGAGCTGGTTGCCTTGCAGGAAGAACATTCATCAGAGGAAGAGGTGGTTAGGGAGGAAATCACCAGGCTCAGATAGAGGAAATCTGCAATAAGTGGAATGATGTGCAGGAATTTATTGAGAAGCACCATCCTAACAAAGTTGTGGCTATTAGGGCAATTAACATAATGAATGACAATGCAATATCGCATTTGTCACTACACTGGTTGCCGGTGTCATTCAGGATTGACTTTAAAATTCTGCTTATGGTTTATAAAGCCTTAAATAATCTGCTCCATCTTATATAATCGGAATGTCTGACATCTTATATTCCAAATCGTAACCTCAGATCCTCAAATGAGTGTCTCCTTAGAATTCCAAGAACAAAGCTTACAAGAAGTGGTGAGGCGGGCAGGCAGCCTTCTGCTGCTATGAACCTCAAATCTGAAATAGCCTGCCAGTAGGAATTCACCAGGCTGATACAGTAGAGCACACGGCTGAGAACACATGACTGTAACATGGCCTTCTCATAACTTCACTGTCATCTAATCCCGATACTCTGTATGTTCAATTCATCATAACTATTTCACAGTGGCTCTAAAATCCGTACTGACCCCTACTCTCTCTTCTGTTTCTTTTTCCGGTTTCTTTGTGGTGGTCTGCGCCACCACCACCTACTCAAAGCATCCTGATGCTCCAACATTGATGGACTGAAAGCCAGAAGTCTATGTGACCATCATCATCGAGTCCTTCCATGAAAACCCAAACACAAAGAGGACTGTTTGACTTATGTTAGGTAGATTGCCCAGAGGGGACTGGTCAGGTGGTCTCTTGGTCTGGAATCCCTACAGATTTTATTTTTTTTCTCCAGCATTTGGAGTTTTTTTTTGTTTTTTCTGTCCACCCTGGCCATCGGACCTTACTCTTATCCTATGTTAATTAATGTTGACTTATGTTTTTTATTGTGTCTTCTATTTTTCTATTCATTTTGTAAAGCACTTTGAGCTACATTTTTTGTATGAATATGTGCTATATAAATAAATGTTGATTGATTGTAGAAAAATTCGGGAGCAAAGAAAAAGACAAATCTTATTAGATCGCTTTCTTGTGCTCAAAGAAAAGGAATCTCGACGTGAAAAAACCCCAAATCAGTGTTACCCGATGATGTTTTTATGGAGGGGGATTGCCTTCAAAACAGTAGCTTCCTTCTTCTCCTCTTCCTCCACCATCCACCTATGCCACCAACTACAACAAACAAGGTAAATATGGGCTGTTTTATGTAATTTAGCTTATTTGTTTGTACTAATGATATATACATTTTTTCTATATTTTTCATCACAGAGAAACCCTTAAAAATAAAATTACAAAATTTATGAGGCTGGAACAGATTAATTGTATTTACATTAATTTCAATGGGAAAAATTGCTTTGGTTAGCAAACAGAGTCGCAGAACAGATTAAGTTTGTTAACCGAGGTTCCACTGTACTTTTTATATCAACTGAAGAAATTAAATATTTTCCAGCCAATCCTATTGCAATTGTCCAAAGTCATATTTGAAAGTGTAATCACATTCTCCATGGATGTCTAGTTTGGTTCAGCAGCAGTTCACTCCAAAAATAAATTACAGTGTGTTAGGTATGTGCTCTCCCATCTGTTGCAGACCTGTATACATCTCGTGTCGCTAACCGTGTCAAAAGGATCACCACAGACTCATCCCACCCAGCTTATCACTCGTTTCCAAAACTCCCCTCTGGTAGATGCTTCAGGTCAATTAAAGGCAAAACAAACTTCTTCTCAGCCATTTTGACGGATCTGTGCTTTGGGCCACTGTCTTGCTGCACTTTAGCTCATCGATAGATACCAAAGTTTATCATTACGAAATTTCAGGCACAAAGCAGAATTCATGGCTCCTTCAATTATCCTGAGCAAGCCAAGCTTCCACACTCCCTCATAATCCCACCACATTGCTTGATGCCGAGATAATGTCCTGTGGACAGCAGTGGTTCTTCTACATAATGGGGTCATTCTTTTCAGAAAGTCACACTTTGGACTCATCTGTCCATAGAACATTTTCCCAGAAGGCATGAGGATGATCCTGGTGCTTCCAGGCAAATTAGAGGCATTCGGGCTGTTAGTTAGCAACAGTTTACCCCTTGTTCCTGTCTAATGAAACTCGCTTCACCACCAGAAAGCCACCAGGCAGCAGTCATAAACACTGTTTAGTGCCTTAGTGAGGCAGCAGAAGACAGCAGTTCCTTAGATTTTTTTAGGGTCCTTTGTGACTTTCTGAAGGATCTGAAGGACTTTAAGAAACACCGTTAGAGTCATTTGTGCAGAGCTGCCACTCCTGGGAAAGTTCACTGCTGCACATTAGCATGGCTGCTTCATGAACTAGTTAAAGACCACTAAATAAGTGCTAGACACTCTGAACCATACCATTACCTACCTGCAAGAGGGTCTGTGCAATCTCTAGGTTCTCTGGGCTGTCAAAGTGTAGCATCTGCAAACCCAAACTGTAATAATAAGGCCCCAGCTTTTGGAGATCCACCACGTTGGGATCAGCACTAAAGACGGTGCGCCAGCCTTCTCTGTAAATCTTTGGCAGCTCCACAGACACAATTCTTCGCTTGCCATCATGAAGACCCTTCACCAGCCAGAGAGGTATTTCCATCTTCGTACCCTGGAGAAGAAGAAACAGTGGTTATCTAGATGTATTGTATACCCAGAGTATGTGCCTTTATGGCCTACTTCTTTATCTGTACAGTGCAGGTCTGCAATTATTAGCTTTGTATTTCATTTTATTTATTGTTCTTTGTAATTTATTTTTTTTTACTTTTTGTAAAGCACTTTAAAGTACATATTTTGAATGAAAATGTGTTAAATAAACGTTATTTTGGCAAATTCAAATCCCTTTCTATCAGCTCCCTCAAACAGCACATCTAATGCTTCATACTAAAATGATTTGACCAACGTGAAGACACCCAAGCCATCAGAACTGAATGTTGGCATCGCTCACGCCAACCAATAGAACTCTCATGCTGGGAGTGGGCACCCTCATCTGGAGCTCCCATATTAGGTGTCCTCACCCCAGATGGTACAAAGTAGGCAGATCTCAAGTGTCCATAGGACGTGGTGATCCCATGCAGCACTTGAGGGGAGCCTGTGGCACACAGCCCGACATTCCTTGTTCTCCGGACTTCTGCAGTTACCACTTGTTCATGGTCTCGGAGAAAGTCTTGTCAAAAGTACCAGTTTTAACATTTTATAACTACTTCAATGCTCACTTTTCATGGTATTCATTCTACAGCCTTGTGACGATGTGGGTTCTGGCTCCACGCTCCCATGGCTGTTTGGGAACCCTTGAACCCAACACCGTCGATAATGTTGCCGAATGAGCTAGTCAATGGAGGCAAATTACTGAGCAAGGGGAAGGTAGAAAGTGCAAAAGTGCTTTTATTTAAAACAGTCAACAAAAACAGTGTTCATAAATAGTGCAGGTCTTCATATTCATTAAATAAATAATCCATAAAAAGAACGTGGAGTAAAACCAATAAATAGAAAAACAATCCTTAAAAACGAGAGGTTAAAATCTTTTTAGGAAGCTGTCTTTAAAACAAAAAAACAAATCCGGTGCTCTTCTGTTAGCGTCTCACCTGCTTATCCCGTATGGGCCAAGCAGCAGGCAAGACGCTCTCTACAGCTGCCCTCCTCAAACACACGCAAGACTGGAGACCTCCCGATCCCTGGCTTCGGTTTGGCTCTCATCCCAGCCTCGAGACTTGGACTCCTTGGTCTCCAGGACGCTCACACCAAGGACTGCCACTCCAAGCCTCCCGACTTCCGCTGCCTTTCCGCGGCCTTCTGCGGCTCGTCGCTTTCACCTTGGTCACTCCCGCTACCTGCTCGCTCAGCGGGAGCGACATCAACACAAACACGTGGGTGTCGGCCTAACACCCAGCTTCCATGCAGCTGTCCACGAGCGCTCATTCGCTCGCACGTCCGCTCGCTCTTCGCGGCTCTCTCCCTCTCACCGACCTGCTTCCTCTCCTGCTCCCGGTAACCTCCGTCCTCTCCTTTCCTTTCTCTCTCCGATCGTTTCTTTCTCTTCCCGAACGTTTCTTTTTTCTTCCACCCGAACGTTTCTTTCTCCTTTCTCCCCTAAAACCGACTCGCGCTTCTTTTTAAAATGACGAGGGCCACAGCAGCTGCAGCATTAGCCGCGGGACAATCATGAATGTGGGCAGTTCCTCACCTGTGCACTAGGTGAGAAACGCCCACACCCTACGGATCGTCCCACGGCCCACTATGGCCCAACGTCCCCTCGCTAAGCCGCGAGCACATTGATTATTTATTTAAAAATCAATGGCCTTTTCTCCACGAGCTGTGGACCCATAACACCACAAGCCTACATGATGAATGCACTTCCAGTTGACCATGACTTGAGTGGCAGCGCCATTCCAGTCCACTCACAGATGTTAACAAGTTGGCCTTCACCAGCACACGTAGCTGACAAAGAGGGCTGCTGGAGTGGCGTCTGAAAATGGAGAGATACATGCGAGCCTTTCTGCAAGATTTACAAGCGATTTAATAAGAACCATTTTGAGAGGTGCCCAGTTTGTACATTACACAAACATTAATAAGTATTACGCACCTGTCAACTATTGGGTTTGAAGTGGGGATGTGACGCTAGGTTTTTTTTTTTTGTACAGGTTAAAACATTTTTTGCAGCTAGAAGAACGTTTGATGCCACAAGACAGGGTCCTCAATTAGTTTGACCTGCAGGCCAATTTTATTCTGTGCCGCTTATTTAGGGGCCACCTGGACAAGAGGGGCTCCGTCACTCCCTTGATTTTTAAAGTCTGCTGCTGTAGGGCATTCATTTCTTTGAGGATTTCTAATTGTAACGCGATACTTTATCACATGGACTATATAATGTAAGGCACTACAAGTGCGGCTCCACTCTTCTGTGTGCTCAAACACTCCCGACTCCACTTCAGTGCAAGAGGACTGGCACATGAAGTAATCTGTACAAGGACTGCGTGGCAGGACCACTAATCCAATCAAAGTTAGTAATGGTGAAGTGAGAGTTTAAACTTCATTTATTACTAGAGGAAAAATGCCCTTCAAGTGCTGCTGGCAAGGCAAGTTTCAGGCCTCACACATTTGATTCTCCCAGTGCAATGTCTGTTTTCTGTTCTGCCTGACCTTCATTGTGGATTCACCCAAACAACCAATACCATAGACTCTACATATTCAACAGGGAACATTACTCAATACATTCTTGGTGTTAATATAAAAAAGAAATAAGCTACCAGTGTTGTTTACAAGACGCCTCTCAGAACAACTCATTTAAAGACGCGACTTTCCTAACTCCAACAACATTTTCCTGGAAAGTCAGCAAATGTCATGCTCTCCCTTTCTTGATGGATCAGACTCAGGCCACCGAGCGACACTTCCTTGACCCCCAGGCCACATCAACTGGCTTCTGGCTATTTAGGGAGGCAGCCGTCCCGGGTGAACAAGCTCAAGGAGCTCGGGGGTCTTGGGTGCGGGGGCAAGAAAGACCAGTCATGAGTTTGGGCAGCTGCTCAGTGTAGCAGACCATGCAATACAAAGTGGTAGGAAAGTAGAAGGTAAATGTGCAGGGAAACATCCCGAATCATCATCCTCATCCACATTGTCACTTATGGTCTGCGACTGAAAAAAAAAGCAGCCAAAACAAGAGCTGCCATTTTAAAACAATTCACATGATCCATCCCGCTATATCCTAACACAGGGTCACGGGGGTCTGCTGGAGCCAACACAGGGAGCAAGGCAGGAAACAAACCCCGGGCAGGGTGCCAGCCCACCGCAGGGCGCACACACACACACACAAAAAGGGACAATTTCGAATTGCCAGTGCACCTAACCTGCATGTCTTTGGACTGTGGGAGGACACCGGAGTACCCAATTCAACGAACTTCTCATTGATCTGTAACGCGTAGATATTGTAATAGCATATAAACAGACGACATTCAGAGTCCGAGTGTTGTATCGTGCACGTTCAAAACAGAAGACTTTAGTAAATTAAAATATTTAGTTTCCATGCTCAATACAGTTAAACGGCTACCTGAACCGGCGCATTGTTATTTAAAAACACTGCAAGTTCTGACAGTGAAACAATCCACCACTTCTTTAATTATTAGATTACAGCACCGTGAGGACACACTCGGCATCCCCACGTAAAGCTTCCCCTAAAACCTCGACTCGTCTTTAAATAACCCATAACACAAACATTCGAACAACGTTAATTTAGAACTCCCAAAATTACAACAAAGGCAGTTGCTAAAATACCTTTTAATCACTTAACACATTACATAAAAATGAACAGTAAATATAAAAGGTCCTTGAAGAGAAACATTTTAAAAAGGCGATTAACAGGCAAATACAAAGCCAGCAAGCAGACGGCAAAATGTGTGTGAAGCAAACAACTCCGGACTGGACAACCGAGCCGTCAAGCGACACGAAGTAAAGCGGCGGGCCTGCTCACCACGGAGATGTCGGTCTCTTCCGAATTTTTTTCCAAAAATCCCAGACGAGGAAAAACCGTCTCGACTCGACTCGTCAGCTTTTCCTGTGACATCAGGATGTCATCCAGCGACAAGAAGTTCTCATCCATACCAACTGCCGCCGCCACAGGCGAGTACTCCTGAGAAGCCATAAAGGGCCAAGGGTAGCGCCGCGTTTGAGAAGGCGGCCCGCGCAGAGGAAACCCAGTAGTGCAGCGCGCCCGGGAGTTTGAATTGCCTTTCAGTCGAGCGCCCAGCGATCGAGCATTACGTCACTGAAGACGCCGCTAATCAAGTACCGAGTCGTCGAGCGGCGCAGCCACACGATTGACGCGGAATAAACTTCTGCATGTCAAAACGCCAGTGGATTTTCCGAACTGCTTATCACTTCAGAGTTGTGAGAAACCATCCGAGGTTTGGTTAGCCCTAACCGATCACAGACATGTTTAAGAAACACTACTCTAAACGGAAACGGCCGACGTCATCACACATGCGCTTTGCCACTCTGGTTGGGTTCTAACGGAGTAGGAACGTTTATTTTATAAAGATTATTATTATTTCACTTGTGCATGAGTTCGAGTCCTGGGAGCCCAATGGCAGCGGCCCTAAGAAGGAGAATGTGCAAGCTCCACGGACAGGCCCCAGAACAGGATTTGAACCCGGGACACTGCTTCTCCCAGAAGCTTTCTTTTCTGATAAGAGATCCTGGCAGACTCCCACCATGAGCACAATGTTCTGTTCTCCTGAGTAGGGTCTTAAGTTCTCTTATGTGAACCCAGTAATGAAGCACGGGGTTTGTCTCCATTTACACGATTGCTCTATAAACTGATTTTAATAACGTTGCATTTTTCTGGAGTTGTAGTTACTTTTGGTATTTATTTATTTCTTTAATTTCCGTGCCTCTCTGCTGGCTCTGTTATGTTCCATGTTCTTCATGAGTGGTTCTCTAAGAGGTCAAGCCACCTATCCATCTCAGTCAAGGGACCTCCCTCAACCCTAGAAAAGCTGAGAAAACACGCACTCTCCGGTGGGTCTTTGAATGCGCAGCAGCTGGTGAGTTGGTCTCATTGAGTATTTCTGTGATTTTCTGGAATTATTGCATTTTTGGATCTTTATGCTCTGACTTCACTTTCTGAATGTGTGTTTCTAAGAATTCTTGGGAAAGAAGAGCAGCAGGTTAAGGTGATAAAGGATAAAGATAGAAACTTACTCACAAGCAACGAGGGTGTGTTGAAAAGATGGAAAGAGTACTTTGAGGGGCTGATGAATGAAGAGAACGAGAGAGAGAAGAGGTTGGATGATGTGGAGATAGTGAATCAGGAAGTGCAACGGATTAGCAAGGAGGAAGTAAGGACAGCGAGGAAGAGGATGAAGAATGGAAAAGCCGTTGGTCCAGAGGACATACCTGTGGAAGCATGGAGGTGTTTAGGAGAGATGGCAGTAGAGTTTTTAACCAGATTATTTAATGGAATTTTGGAAAGTGAGAGGATGATGCAGAGTGGAGAAGAAGTGTACTGGTGGGCCAATATTTAAGAATAAGGGGGTGCAGGACTGTAATAACTACAGGAGGACAAAACTGATGAGCCACAGCATGAAGTTATGGGAAAGAGTAGTGCAGGTGAGGTGAGGATTCGTGAGCAGCAGGATGGTTTCATGCCAAGAAAGAGAACAACAGATGAGATGTCTGCTCTGAGGATGTTGATGGAGAAGTAGAGAGAAGAACAGAAGGAGTTGCATTGTGTCTTTGTGGACCTGCAGAAAGCAAATGACAGGGTGACTGAGAGGAGCTGTGGTATTGGATGAGGAAATCAGGAGTAGCAGAGAAGTAAGTAAGAGTGGCACAGGATATGAACGAGGGGAGTGTGACCGTGGTGAGGTCTGCGGTAGGAGTGACGGAGCTGGGATTACATCGGGGATCGGCTCTGAGCCCTTTGTTATTTGTAATGGTGATGGACAGGCTGACAGACGAGATTAGACAGGAGTCCTCGTAGACTGTGATGTTTGCTGATGACAATGTGATCTGTAGTGAGAGTAGGGAGCAGGTTGAGGAGACCCTGGAGAGATGGAGATATGAGAGGAGAGGAATGAAGGTCAGTAGGACCACCAAGACAGAATACATGAGTGTGAATGAGAGGGAGGTCAGTGGAGTGGTGAGGATGAGGGGGTAGAGTTGGTGAAGGTGGAGGAGTTTAAATACTTGGGATCAACAATACAGAGTAATGGGGAATGAAGAAGAGAGTGCAGGCAGGGTGGAGTGGGTGGAGAAGAGTGTCGGGAGTGATTGGTGACAGACGGGTATCAGCAAGAGTGACAGGGAAGGTCTGCAGGAAGGTAGTGAGACCAGCTGTGTTATACGGACTGGAGATGGTGACACAGGAGACAGAGCTGGAGGTGGCAGAGTTAAAGATGTGAAGATTTGCATTGGGTGTGACAAAGATGAGCAGGATTAGAAATGAGGGCATTAGAGGGTCAGCTCAGGTGGATCAGGTGGGAAACAAAGTCAGAGAGGCGAGATGGCATTGGTTTGGACACATGCAGAGGAGAGAGAAGGGTGCTAAGGGTAGAGCTGCCAGGGAAGAGGAGAAGAGGAAGGCCTAAGAGAAGGTTTATGGATGTGGTGAGAGAGGACATGCAGGTGACGGGGTGACAGAATAAGATGACGAGGACAGGAAGAGATGAAAGAAGATGATCCACTATGGCGAACCCTAACAGGAGCAGCCAAAAGAAAAAGAAGAAGAAGAAGATGATACTTCGGTTGAATCTTTTTTCATTATAGGTGCTGCCATTGTCTGTGCTGTTGCAGGGCCGCTCATGTGACATGTCAAGTGTCGCCTGCATGTGGTCATCAGAGTTTGTTTAACACTTCAAAAAGACTTTTAATGAGTTTGGACTTTAAGTGTGTTTGTCATTTCTGAGTTTTAGATTGAGCTTTGGCATTTTGGTGTAGTGGGCCTTTCTCAGACAAAGGTCATCCCATTTTTTCTGATCTTTCTGTAAAACACTTTTGTTTTTGCCATTTTTCACTTGTTGCCAAACAAGCTACATTGTCCTGCTAAAGATCTTTCCATTGACAAACAAAGTTCAGACAATGGCTGCCACTTGACATGGCATCTTGTAGTGCCACACAATATCTCAATATCCAAAATTTCAAATCTGTCCATGACAATTCTGAGGCGCATATTCAGTGAACTCTCCGTGCTTCTCTTATTAAAGGGGTCTTTTTCACATCAGTTATTTCCTCATTTCACTTGTACGTTAGTTTGCCACCTGAAATTCTGTTCTAAAGTGGAGGCTTTTTTTTTTTTCATTTTTAAAAGTACCTAATCCTGCTTTTGCACCTTTAAATGGAGATGAATGGTACCGGGGTCCCATGTGACAAAAGCGTATCACGTTATTTCACAAAGATCAGGCCTGCCGCAGCTGATATAACGTATGCTGGAGGAGCCCACAGCCTTGGGGCGGACAGGAAGATGAGCAGCGAGGTGAAGCGCACCGCCTGCCTAATTAGAAAATCACGTTGACGTCTGTCAAAAATGTTTTGCCGTTTCGTCTTTTTAAATCAACATGCATACGCCACTCTGCAGTGTGTGTGCGATCTGAAGATGCGGATGAATACAGTAATCCCTCCTCGATCGCGGGGGTTGCGTTCCAGAACCCCCCTCGATAGGTGAAAATCCGCGAAGTAGAAGCCATATGTTTGTCTGGTTATTTTTATATATTTTAAGCCCTTAGAAACTCTCCCACACTCTTTATAAATATTCTCCGCACAGTTATACAGTAAACCCTCGTTTATCGCGGTTAATCCGCTCCAGACAGATGAATGAATTTCCACAAAGTAGGATTCTTTATTTATAAATCTAATATTTTCGCAGTTAGAGCATTGAAAGCCTGTTTACGACCTTCTAAATCAGTTTTTAACATTATTAGAGCCCTCTAGACATGAAAGAACACCCTTTAGTCAAAAGTTGAAACTGTGCTCCATGACAAGACAGAGATGGCAGTTCTTTCTCACAATTAAAAGAATGCAAACATGTCTTCTCTTCAAAGGAGTGCCTGCGTCAGGAGCAGAGAATGTCAGAGAGAGAGGGAGAGAAAAGCAAACAACCAAAACTCATTACGAGCTGTTGGGCTTTTAAGTATGAGAAGCACTGCGATAAAGCGGCCGCAGTGAAGGGAGCGATATGAAGGTAGTCTTTCAGCATTTTTGGGGCGTCAGTATCTTCTAAGCAAACAGCCCCTCTGCTCACACCCCCTCCGTCAGGAGCAGAGAATGTCAGAGAGAGACAGAGAAAAGCAAACAATCAAAAATCAATAGGAGTTGTTAGAGCTTTGAAGTGTGCGGAGCAGCGCGTGGGAAGCATATCGTATATCATTGAGGAGTTTTATTTAATACGTAATACGTGCTCTGATTGGGTAGCTTCTCAGCCATCCGCCAATAGCGTCCCTTGTATGAAATCAACTGGGCAAATAAACTGAGGAAGCATGTACCATAAATTAAAAGACCTATTGTCCGCTGAAATCCGCAAACCAGTGAAAAATCCCTGATATATATTTAGATATGCTTACATTTAAAATCCGCGATGGAGTGAAGCCGCGAAAGTCGAAGCGCGATATAGCGAGGGATCACTGTACTTCATTACATTGTTGGCTTAAAAAATGCTGCTACTGGGTGAAAGAGGCACTTCTGACCCAACGGACCCCACTATTCTGTGATGCTGTCATTCAGGCCTCAGATGAAGCAAGCCCACCTGAGGCCTCATCAGTGCCAGTTGAAACCCACTAGGCAGGGTTTCATTGTCCATAGTGAGCGGGTGATGGCACCTACTCAGTATCATTATAGCTGGATGACCACATGGGATGGGGGGTCCGTGCCTTTAGAAATGCAAATGGTGCCCTTTTGCGGATGTGCAGAGGATCATCTATGGAATGCGCACCCCTTAACTTTCATAAATGATGACAGCGCCCTAGGCAGCTCAATATGTCACCTAATGATTGACTGGCTGTGGGCCTCAATTAGAAAAATCTGCTTGGATTTGAGCCTAAAAATCTGCACACACTAAAAAACAAGAAAATACGTACACCAAAAAGATTTCTAAAACCTGGCCGTACCCCACAACCGAAAGCGCAAGCTCGTGCCTGGTACACTAGTGCCTTTCCTCAGCACTCGGGGGGTCCGGAAAAAGCGTAAGGCCCCATCAACTGAGCAGGTAGCCGCTATTACATGGCACACAAAATGAGGCCATTGCTGTTACAATGAATAGCGTGGGTTCAGCCAGTCACCTTACTAACAAGCCAGACAGCACAAACGACACCATCACGTCTGCCAAAGCTGCTCTGCCTCAAAATAAATGAATCGCAGGTCGGCCAGGCCACTGACTGTCAGTCTCATCTTGGATGGCTTGTGTGTTAATGGACTGTTACTGCTTAAGGCTAACGAAAGCAGCTTCAGTCTCACTAGGTACCCTTATTACAACATGGGTGCCATCAGTTGCTCCGATTATGTCAGGAGGACAGGAACATGGCTGCAAATTGCCTTTTTACGTTGGCAAAAAAGCTTAGGGTTAATGTATGTGCACACAATATGAAACCTGAACGTATCACCTCACCTGTGGGGTAGCGGCTTTCGGCACAACAGGCACGATGGAGTGAAGTTTTACTGAGATATTCCGGATCTGTTGGCCAATTCCCAGAGAAGTGACAGCAGGCAGCCGACATAAAGTGACGAAAAAAATAAAAAGTCCTCCAGTGCAGATATGCAGCATTGGTGCCTGATCTAAACGACGGACTGTACGTCATATTCATCACTTCTGAGGTCTAATATGTCTGCCACGTCAACGCACATTCTGGTGGCAGCTCAGTGAAGTGCCTTATTCTACAGTTTGTGTGAGTCGTCATTTAGCTGCTTGATTGGGGTTGTTGTCATTTCTCGCTTTCTCTGAAATGTTGCATACGCATGGCTGGCTCAGAGTTGCTGTAAATTTACGCACATCCGCCTTTGGGTTTTCTTTTATAAATCCTGATATTTGCATGGAAGGTTCATTTGCACATTTCGACATGCCAGCCCCAAAACAGGACTTGCTAGGGCCCACCCTCTTTACTTTGACAAGTGAAAGTTAATTCATTTTATGTAAGTACTTAAAGAAATAAGCAAAAAAAAACTATCTTTTGTAGCACATTTAATTATTTATACTCACATTTTATTTTTTTTATTATTATCACACTTTTATTTGTTCTGTCTTAAATATTCCTGTACAGTTCCCCGCAACTTAAAAGTGACCTGAAGAACCAGAAGGAGACGACAGCAACATCTTCAGACTGTACACAGATAGTTACAAGATGGGCAACTGAGCCCCGTGGCACCCCAGTCCCCCTCCCTCATAAGTCCTTGCCACTTTATCATTGGCTCACAAGTCCCAGCCCACCCATTCTCTTTGTGCCACATAGAGGGGACACCACCACAAATCTTAGCCTGCTTCCCAGCCATAGCCCCCTTCCAACATAATGAGGACAGGTCCTCCGGTTCCTGCTTCACACACACCTGCCACTTTCACCAACCACAGCCCCTGACTTTCTTATTACTGACAAGTCTCTGAGTCCCACCTTCACCCAGCATTGCACCCACTCTACCTTCACATTGACTGATCTGCCATTTTCACCAGTTGCAGCCCGCTTTCTCATTACTGGTGAGCCTGTTAGTCCAGTTTCCCTTTGTAACTGTGGCTTTAATCAGCCACATCCCATTGCTATTTTTTATTGGCAGCTCCACTATTGTCACCCTCACATGCTTGGCATTTTTACTACTCTTGTGTTCTTATTAACTTGTCTATGTGTATGCTTATTGATTCATTTACTCCACCCTTGTATTACATGTGACACTTTCATCCACCATAGTCTGTTCTCCTTTTATATTGACAGGCCCTCTAGTCCCACCATGACAAGACTGGCATCATCACCAATCACAACCCTCCTCTTTATAATTAGCTTGTGTGTTAGCCACGCCCCTTTGATATAACTGACAGGTCCATTACTCCCACCCTTGCACACCTGGCATAATCACCAATCACAGCGCGCGCACACACCCACGACACCAAAAACCCCCCCCACCCAGCCCACCCTCCTTTTGTTGTTACCGAGCGTTCTTCAGGTTCCGCCCCCTCTCCTAACGGACACACTGTGCCCCCACATCCCCCCCCCCATAAAGCGGTGTACCTCGACTACCCCGTCCAACAACAAACCCTCAACCCCCGCATCCGTTCCTCCTTTCTGTCGCGTTTATCTGCGCCTTCGTCGTTCACTGCGGCGGGGCGCGGTGCGATCTTGTGTGGGGCTGCGCTGCGCATCGCACGTGACGTTGACCCCAATTTGGAGGTGTGGCCGGTCGGCTGGCAGGCTTGCTGTTTTGCGCGCGGGGTGGGTGGCTCGGCTCGGGCTCTGAGTCTCGGTTGGCATCGCGTCTTCTGCTTCTGATGCTCGCGGCCCCCGCCCGCCTAGCTGCCCGCATTATGATGCGCGACGGCCGCGTTTGAGTCGCTCGCTTTGTCTTCTGCCGCCTGCGACGCTGCTGGGGGCTCCGGGGGCCCGCCAGTCCTTCAGTTTCCGGAGCGAAGGCTCACCTGCCATGGGTGGCAAGCAGAGCTCAGCGGGCCGCTCCCGTGCAGCCTTCCCGGGCGGCGTCTCCACGGACGACAGCGCTGTGCCATCCGCGGCCCACTTCGGCCACTTCCGGGCAGGCGGCGCGATGGGGATCCGCAGCCGCTCTGTCAGCTCCGTGGCGGCCATGGGGATGGAGTCCTCCGGCGGCGTGCCTTTCGGCTTCTACGCCAGCCGTGCCAGCAGTGATCCGGAAAGAGCCGGGGGAGCCTCGGAGTCGGCGGCGGGAACCGAGGTCGAGCCGCGCGGAGACGGCATGCTGTTTCTCGGCACGGACACTTTGCCTCTGCACATCGGACCGCGCTGGTTCAGGGCGCCGAGCGGTGAGTGTCGCCCCAGCGCGGATGGAGGGTAAGGGAGGGGGGAGAGAGTGTTACCGAAGACCGTGCCCAGGTGAAACGGGCATGGCTGGCGGGAGGTGTCACAGGCCGTGCCCAACATGGTGCCTAATGATTGTGCAAGTTTGGGTCATTATGAGACAGTGCGCTAGTTTGAGCAGACCTTGGAGTCCGAAAGGGGGTCATTAGGCCGTCATGTTAGTGGCAATGATAGGGTAGGCATGCTGGGATTTTCTGTTGGTCTGTTTAGTGGGCACATGCTGGTCACCTTGCTGTGGGTAACCGAGTGTGGAGCGGGAGAAGGAGAGCCGCTTGCAGCGCATTACAGGGCAGGGACAACAGCAGAGGGCCGCTGGGCAGGTGACCGGAGGGCAGTTTGGCATCGGTTGTGGCACGTGGGGTTACCTGAAATGTTTATTTAGAAGGTGCTTTCATTTAAACCGCATTGTAAGTTAGTGCAGGAACACAAATAGGAGTGATGGATACACTTAGTTAAAGCACAGATGTGGAGTCATGAACGATCCCAGCCCTAAGTCGGCAATGGTGTGCACCTCACAAGGCAAGTGGGCAGCAGATTGGCACTGCCTAAGAATGGAAAAGAGTCCAGTGAAACTAAATGAAGACAGTAGGGGGCGCCTGTGAGAAGCCCGATCTACGGCTCCAGGGTCCCTGTTGTCGTGTTTGCTAAGCAACGTGCACATCAAGAACTGGCAAAGGTGGCCCTGGAGTTTGAGGCATTTGTGGGACGGGTCCCGGAGTCCAGCGAGGAGGTCGTGCACGTGGTGGGCCCTTAGAAGGTCTGCTCCGACCATTTTTGTTGTTTGTTTTTACTACTTTGACACTGGCGAGGAGAAGCTGAAAGCAAACGAGGTGAGAAGAATGTGTTCTTGACGACGAGGAACTGTTGACATTAGGGGGACAGTCAGCCTCCGTTCTAATGTCACCATTGATAAAGTCTGACAGTCTAGACAAGTTCAAGACAAACCTGAAACCTTGAGACAGCGAGCACGGCCTGGCGTTGGTCCTCTTGGTCCGTAGTCAAGGAAGGCCGGTTTGGTGAGAGTGACCGTAATCAAGTGTGCATGGACCCTGGCGATATTACCCTTGGCACAGACATCAGAACTGGCGTTCAGCTTGCCACCAAGTCCAGTGGCCAGCTGTCTCCGAACATTACGACTGTACGGGCCATTCCTCCCAACAAGCTGGACAATCCTGTTCACCAAGAGTCTTCAAAATGACCTCAAGTGGAGATCTGAGGGCCCCCGAAGTCCTGCTTTCTACGTCTCTACTTGTGTGAACAAAAACCTCCCAACGTTTTGTGCAGAATTTGGTTCCAGCGTGCCTGTGCTTTTGATGAATTCGTTCTAAAGTTTGAGGTTCAGGGTCTGCGCTGGTATCCAGAGGGTTGCCGGTTCGAATCCCCGTCACTGCCAAAAGAGATCCTACTCTGCTGGGCCCTTGAGCGAGACCCTTAACCTGCAATGGCTCCAGGGGCCCTGCGCTGTACAATGGCTGACCCTGCGCTCCGACCCCAAGATTCCTAAAATGAGAAATAAAGAACAAAAAAAAGTAACAGCTGGGATCCCCTGAAGTAGTTCATGCCATAATATTAAACCCTTTGATCAGGTGAGCCCTTAATCTCGGTTTGCTTAAAGCGAAAGGGTTCAGTCCTACCTGAGAAGGGACCTCCAGGCGGCCCAGTTGCTCCTCTCTAGACTTTGTCTTTTTTGGTGACCAAAACTGCATGAATGCCCGCCAGGTGAGTTAAATAGCAAGTTCTCTAATTTAAGCATGATGGCCTCCTTTGACGTGTTCTGCACACATGAGGGCGCCATATGACCAAACATCCCATTGGCCTTCTAGCCTGATGTACGTCGTGATCCGAGCTCCATCTCATGAGGTGCACTTTCAAGTTTCGGACGTCCCGTTGTGTATTCAAATCTCACATTGGCACTCCCTGCATGTAGTACATTTTTTATTTGCATTAAATCTCATCTGACCCAGTCTGCTTCCCAGGCGCCTCTGGAGCACTTGAGCTGCTTCTGCTTTATCTGCCCTTTCGCTTCGTTTGGCAGCCTCGTCCGACGTCTCCAGTTTGCGCTTCATATTCTTAGCGGGTCATTTTTAAAAGCGCCTGAGCCCTGCTGGACTCCACTTGTAACATCGCCTAATGCTGATGAAGTTTGCCCCTCATCATCACCCCGCATGTCCGCCAGTTCCACTTGTTTTAGTTTGATCTCCAGCCTTTCATGTGGTCCTCATCAAAAGCCTTCTGAAGATCCAGATACCCAATATCATCCACACATCTGTTGTTGCTTCCTTGTGGAATCGCAGCACACGAGTGAAACGCGGCCTTCCTCGTCTGACCCCATGATGGCTAACTGGCCTGTGGCTCCGCATTCTCCTTCATGTGTCTGTGGTGCACGCTAAGCTTATTGGCTTCTAGTTCCTTGGCTCCGCCCCATCCTCCTTTTACACAATAGGAGATCATTTGCTCTCCTCCAGTCTTTAGGTGTGCCGGGGTTTCAGTCTGTGCTCGCCAACGTCCTTCAACCGTCGGTGAGAAGTGTGACGTGGATCTGCTGATTTGTTGGAGTTCGCTTGTTGTGTGTTGTTGCGCCCCTTTGCTGTTCCTGATGCTCGTCACAGAAGACCAACAAACTCGGTTTCACCCCAACCAGCTGCTTAATGAGGCGCCGACTCGTGTCGTTAGTTAAACTCGTTCTTTACTTCCAATGGCTTGGTCCATGGCAGACATTTCCAAAGTGATTGATGTTCTCTTTTCTGAGAGCTCTGCCAAAATGTTTTGTGCATTCCCGAGACCCTCCTCTCTCTTTCTTTCTTTCTTTTCACATATTGTGTGATGGTCACAGTTTGCTGCTCATGTTGTTTGGCTCATTTTACATCTCGTATTGTTTGAGTGCAAATTAAGGAAAGAGAAACAATTGAGGGGTCCGAGTCTTCAAGAACAAGGCAATTGTGCGGAGAATGTGGAGCCAAGCTGGTGGGCAATGTGACTTGGAGACGGTCCCACATCGGGGTGCTAGGAGATGAACGCCACAGCTACTGATTGATGTGGCGCATTGCAAATGGAGAACACCAAAGTAGGGCACGAAGACCACCTCAAGTGTGCCCACTGTGAGTTACCAGGCTGCAAGGTTAAATTTAATGACATCTTAGGAAAAAAATCCCAACTGGTGGCCCAGACTGCTCCACATTGCCAGTTTACAAGTGTATAAAGATGGCAGACCGCAAAGCTGGCACTGTGTTAGCACATTTATGGTTGGCATGATCTGTTAGTCCGTGCCTCTGATTTTTGTATTCAGTTTATGGTGTTGCCCATCAGCTGGGTCTGAAAGTTGATGGACATGTTAATTTATTTAGCAGTTGTGGCCAGCTGGCACTCTCGGTGCCCGTTAAAGTGACTGAGGCTGCAGCCACACCGACATGGGTGACTTAAGTACACATCCACACTTTGTGATTGGTCTGTCATGTTGTCAACTAAGCTGTAGTCATGGTGACTGTGGCGGGTGCTGAACACACAGCCAACTGAAGGATGTCACGGCACAAATGTGGGCTCAATTACATGGATGCCAGCCCCTCGCCTCGCCCCCAATGGCTGCTGGCATTCGAAGATGAAACGAAACCTTCGGGAGGCTTGTGCCCGTCACTTCATGGGTCCTTAATGTTTTTAGGATTGAAATGGGTTCGCCCAGACTCTGTAGGACTTGTGCATTTTGTTATTGTAGTGTGGTTTGGGGGGCTCCTCTTGTACCCATCTGCCGCGTGTCCTTGGTGGCCGTACCCTGCTTGGACCCTTGTGACCCACAGGACCTTCGCACTTATTTCTTTGGGCCCTTTTCACTAGCCTTCCCAACTTCCTTAAGCTTTGTCTTTTTACTCCGTTTGAGTATGGACGGAGGTGCCGGGTGGTCCGCCTTGAGGCGTCTCGCTTCATTCGCAGGTTCACCTTGCCGACTTTGAGTTCATCACAGCCTGGGCTGCCATTTTGCAGTTTATGATGAGGGTCAGCTCTCAAACGTGAAGATGTAAAGTGAGGGGACGTGTGCGTAGGTGACATTGACGTTCTCCACAGTGACAAAGGGAGCAGTAGCTGGCTTCACATGGTGAGGATTTCCTTGTTGTCAAATTCTGCTGATCTCTTAAGTATTTTGGTCATTTTTGCTGTTGTCTTCATTCTGCCGGTTTGTGTTCCAATGGTGGGGCTGTTGATTGAGAGGAGCTGCACCAGACAGACACTGGAGCACCACTGGTTCACACTGTCCAATGTGCAATGTCACTTACACGGCGGGGGGTCCACATCGAGAATGTGCAATGGAGTTTGGGAGCCCAGGGCCTCAATAGCATCCCCAAGCAACTGAGATGGATGTTGGGTCATATGGCGCCCCTGGTGTTGGAGTACCAGTCAAGGGAGGCTCCATCCGATGTATGGGGTACAATTATGGCATATGCTGGTATCGGGAGAAGGACCAGATGGCACAAGTGGAATAGAGAGACTGGGCACTAGAACTTGCCAAGGGTCCGTGGAAAGGAGGAGGAGGAGGAGACTTGCCCAGGATGATGAGTTTTTACACACGGGTACCATTGGGCACCGGTTTGGGATGTGTGATGGGCAGGCTGAATGAAAGACAAAAGCCAGTGGACCCTGTAGGCCAGGCTGGTAAGCGTCTCGCCTTGGTGACGGGTACCTCCTTCGGTGCTATTTATTTTTTTGACAGATCAATCGGAGCATGCTCAGTTGGTGGCGTGCAGGCAAGCCGTTCTCGCTAAAACACGAATCGTCCGGCTTCGCAAAGCTGTGAAAGTCCATTTCATCGGGTACCAGTTTGTACCCTTCGTTACAGTCGAGGTGTTTCGGGGAGGTGCAGGCCTTACTAGTGTGCCCTGTTAACAAATAAAGAGGCACGAGATGTGCGAGTGCCCACGGTAACCTTGGCAGCTTGTAACGCCTCTTCCGTCGCTCTGTGGTGTTCGTATGTCTTATTACAAACCGACGACACGTCCATGTGCCACACATACAGTGACCTGGCACAGTGAGCTGCACTGCTCAGTGTGGCCTGTCGGGGCCCTTCGCTGGCGTAACAGTGTGCACCCCCGAGGCTTTGGCACAGCTTGTTGTTCACTGCTGCCACATTGGCCTCGCCTTTCACGTCGGGGACGCGCTGTTTAAGACTTGTAGCCTCTTATTTGTTATTTCTAGGCGGCTGTGTTTGCTGAATCCTCGTAACAATGTGGATGTGAGTGGCAGCAGGCTCTGTGCCCCAAGAACCGCGTTACCCGAACTATTGTGTAACATTTCAGTAATTGTTTCTGATCATAAACGAGGAGGGCTCCTCTTGAGTGTAATTGTTAATTACAATTAATTGGCACATCGTCCTCTCATAACAGGTTTAAGTTTTCAGTTTGATCTTTCTCCATCCAGCCAGCTGTTTAAGTTCAAGACACTGTGACAAACACACACACAGACAGACAGACAGAAACACTCCCGTCATCTTCGGTATCCGGGGTCCTTAAAATGTCGAAATATTTGATGAATTTAAAGCTCTTGCTAATCGCCATGATGGGTTATGACAGGGGATCTGTTTTCTGTAGGCGAGTGACGTGACATTAAAAGAGTTTAAGGTGACTGACCACCTCATCGTGTGTTTCAAATAAGACCCACAGGGTGTGACCTTCTGCAGAGCCTTTGATTCTGATTGGCTGGTTGCGGGCCGCCACGTCCATCCATCCATCCATTTTCTAACCCGCTGAATCCGAATACAGGGTCACGGGGGTCTGCTGGAGCCAATCCCAGCCAACACAGGGCACAAGGCAGGAACCAATCCTGGGCAGGGTGCCAACCCACACAAACACACCCACACAACAAGCACACACACACGGGCCAATCCACCTAACCTGCATGTCTTTGGATTGTGGGAGGAAACCCACGCAGACACGGGAGAACATGCAAACTCCACGCAGGGAGGACCCGGGAAGCGAACCCGGGTCTCCTAACTGCGAGGCAGCAGCGCTACCACTGCGCCACCGTGCCGCCGCCGCCACGTCTGCGCCGATATTTGTTTAGGACAGGGGTGGTATGGGGGCTGGCGCTGGTGGAGCGGGTTGTTCCTGAATGCCACTGTAGTTTTATTTCAGTCTGCCATGTCTAAAGGCGTGTATGACGCCTCCTTAAACCTTTTTGGGGTTTATTTCAAATTTGTCAAGGGTCCGCAGTGCTAGGAAGGACCTTGGCTTGGGTGGTGAATGACTGGCTCATGCCTTCATGCCCCCGTTATGCCTTTCTAGGCCCCCCCAGGTGATGCCTTTTCCTGGATTCCCACTCAGGGTGTCATTGGGTGGTCGGTGAATTGAGAAAAGCAGAAGCCGCTGAGAAGGAGAGACCAGGATGCAAGTGGCGTGACATTACTTCATGTCTATGTGGCATTTGATGGCTTTGATTTCCCTTCTTTTTGGTTCCACAGGATTCAAGTGTCCCATCTGCTCCAAGTCGGTGGCATCAAATGAGATGGAAGTCCACTTCCTGATGTGTCTGAGTAAACCTCGTCTTTCGTACAATGGTGAGAATTGCTCGTTTCCCACAGTTTTTTCTTTGACTTGAATTGCTCTTTGCATCCTCCTTCCTTGGGTCTCCATTTTGGTCACTGCATCCTCGCTTGGGCAGGTGAGTTCACACTGTGCTGTGCCACTCCTTTGTATTGTGACCACACAATGCCAGCCTTCCTCTTGAAGGCCTCCACTGCCAGACACAGTCCATCATTTGCTCACATAGTCATTGTCTTGGATGGCTTGTCCTCGGTCCTTGGCCACCGTTGGTTTGCTTTGCTTGCCAACTTTTTTATTGACAGTGCCTCTTGGCTGGGGGTCTGCCACCTCGCACGCACTGGCATGTTGCCCACTTGTCAGGCTAGCGGCACTGATATGACGTGGTGGTCGTTCCTTGGAGTTCGTGTTCACGTTTGCTCTCGCAGTAACTGATTTAATAAATGTCAGCCTTAAGTAGCTGGAGATGCAGGGTGGTGATACCTCGAAGCAGTCCCATTTACGGGGTGGCAGAGTACCCAACAGAAACCCCTCAAAGCCGAGCACAAGCGGGGAGACCGAGCACTTCAGACCGCGCGCGTCGTGTGGGCTCTGAGGCCCCAGTGCACTGCCGAGTCGCTTCAAGTCCTGTGAAAAGCAGCGTGTCTTGTATGGCTTTTATTTGGAAATCTTGAGGTCCACCCAGATGACCTTCCAGTCCCACCCGGGGTGCAGGCACACCACAGAGTGGTGATGTCAGTCAGGACAGTGATCCCTCCAGTGAAGGCCACCCTTTGTGACGTCGGACCCAGGCCAGATGCTCCAGGACATGGATGTTCAGGCCTACAGCGTAATGAAGTTCAAGGCTGCAGACCATCGCAAGGCTCAGTCATAAGTAGCCATCTGGGTTCTTTAGAGACACGTGTAGAACATTCAGATCTGACACAGACAGTGACCTGGTGAGGGCTTCAAACCCACAGCTTCACGACTTCCCAATGCTTGTGTAGAAACGAGGAGCCTCCAGCTGGGCATCACCCTCAGACACTTGGCCCTCGTTGCCTTCATACTTCAGCTTCAAAAACACGAGGGTGAACATCCATAGTGTGAGAGATGGGGTGGCTTGAGCTGGAGGTGCAAGTCCTGCGTCTTCACCTTTGACCTGCTGTCCAATTCGGGCACTGTCATTCGCCGCTCACTGAGTGAGTGGATGATTGTCATTCTTCTGGCCGGCCAATGGTGCCCATAATGATGGTGGGTGACGTTAGGAGCACCGCCACTCGATTTGTTCCTTCTCTCTTGCGCTTGACCGTGTTCTTTAATACATCGGTTTGGTGTGGTGATGGCGTACAGGAGAGCAGAGTAACCGTGGAGTGAAGGCCGAGAGGCAGGTTGAGGTTTATGAAGTGGTCCGGTCAGCTGGTGCCCACACCTTGTGGGACGTGGCAGGGCTGGAGACACGGGCACCCCATGAGTGTGACGGACAGTGAACACAAATACTGGGTGTCTTTCAAGCACAGCAATGCGTGTACTGATTGATATTTCATTCTTGTAAAATATAATTACAATTATTATTGTCATTATTATTTATTATTCCAGTTAGTTCTTAACACAAAACTGTTTATAAAAAACAAACAAACAAACAAACAAATGCCCAACGACCGCCAAACTCCCAGGGGGGTTGCTAAAATGATTTGGGAAACCCAAGATGTCTGCTCTGGACTGCTGTGTGTCAAGATCAAATAACAAAAGCACCGACCATTTCTACAAAGAATACAAGATTACGCTTCTGTGCCCGTCAGTGCGGCTCACAACTGCGCGAGGCCCGCCAGTCGGCTCTGCAGAAGAGTCGGTGATCGGGCTGAACGCGCGTAGCGCTCCGGCTTTTCGATGGCATTGGACGGACGTGTACTTAGTTATTTCGGTGATTGTCATAGAGGGTACCCGTTGTATTAGTTGGTGTTACGCGGTAGGTTACCCTAACACTCCGTTAATTAAACAACAGCAGCATAAGCACGTCTGTTTTGGCGTAGTATTGCGTGGTGTGGCTAAGGCCGGGACGCGATGCCAGCTACACAAGCGGTGTACTGTTCATACTGCGTGTGTGCTTGACGTAAATCTGGAGGAATCCAGCAGGTGGCATCACGGGGAGAACAGGTTCAGCTTCGCTGTGTTGTGAATTGTCTGAAACAGCCATTGAATTCTGAGGACACCTCACCGGAATATCTCTGAAAAGGATGTTACATCCATCAATGTGCCCAGTCCAGCTGGCATTGGGCATGACGCAGAAACAATCCCTGGACGGGGCATCAGCTCATCGCAAGGTGAGTACAAGCAGACACGCACATGCTGGCATCACTTTAGTGTCACCAAATCTCCATATCTTTGGAAGGAAACCAATCCAGGCAGGGAATACCAGCAGTGCTACCGCTCTGCCACCGTGTCACCCCATGTGTGCAATTATTAGCAGTGTTCATTATTTAAACGAAATGAACAATTTATCTGTAAAATGCATACCTTAGTGCATTTCATCATGAAAGTGATATCAAGTATAAATCTCAGGATTCTGAATGTGCAGAGAGTTGGGGTGTCAGACGTGTCCTGTGTTCTGTGTGGCGGTCGCTGCCTGCCACTGCTGTCGGGTCAGGAGGAAGCCCCCGAAAAAAAAAAAAAAAGACGGCACAGAAGACGGTATGTGAGACTTTTGAAACGGATCGTGTCATTACAATCGGGAATATGCGACACCTGAATATCAAAGCACCGCGAATGAGTTTGTATGTCGGCGTTTTGCTTCACCACATCGAGCGAATGGCAAACATCGAAGCGCACACGTCGAGCTCATAGGATCCTCAAAGCGGCTTTCTGTCACGTGCCGATAGTAAGCAGAGACTCTGACGTCACATTCTGACTTCTAGCACACTGCGCCCCCCGACTTTTTGCTGGACTGCAACTCGCACACGCATCGTATTAATGTCTGAGGACGCGTCAAAGGAACGCTGGGCACGCGTGGCAGCCACGATGTTCTGAGCTTGAAGTATAAGCGAGCCCTAAGGAATGGAGCGATTCCATCCTCTGTCATCTGCTCGGACATGGGCAGCACCGTGCTGTTTCAGGTCTGGAATCCCTCTGAAGAAGCTCGACAGCAAGGACGGGGCTGACCTTCACCTCCCACTCGGACCTGCCCATCCAGAGCCTCTTTGTGTGAATTCGGCGTAATGGCAAGGATGACGCCGACGTGCAACCTCACATCTGTGCGCAGTGTTTGTTCTCTGGCAACGTTAGCAAGACACGGAAATGAAACTCCTTCTCTCCACTCGCATAACTGATTTGATTTAAGATGGATCCTCGTGGGATTCTCTGTACGTTAAGGTGATACAGGACGAGTCGCGCCCCTTACCGATTCAATTCGGAGTGCAGCATTTTATGGTCCACGACGGATGATCCCGTATTATAAGGGACGAGTGACCACACTAGCGGTGTGTGAACGGATGAAGATCGTCCTCGAGAAGCAACACAGGAAATCATCCCGCGCTGCTGACCTGCGACTACTCTTCGTAGATTTGGCTTCTTTTGGTGCTGCTTCAATAATAACGTGTGAAATGCGCTCAAGTTATCACACTTAGGGATCGCCTTACATTTAATTGCAGACTCTTTTACCGCATTAATCCCTGGCATTAATCTGCAGCTCTACTAACAAGAGCCTTCCTCACGCTGTGGGCACTGATCCGCATCGTCCGTTTTATGCCCAGGAATATCGTGCGCTCCAGTAGTAACGCCGTGCGCTCCAACCAGTAATCCTCAGAAGCCGGGACACCTGTGCAAATTGCTTGCTTTAATTGCTGCAGAACATCTGAAGGTTGTAGCGTCTGAGCTGCTCCCTGAAGAAGGCCCTTTTGTAATATTGTGAATTTCCTTTTATTTTTGATTGTTTTTGCTAACCTAACATGCAAACCTCTGGCAGTTCACGGCTTCCCTTTTCACCATTTTGGATCATTCTTTTCATTTCCACTGATTACATCTGAACAGAGACTGGAGGAGCTGAGGTGTTGTAAAAGGTTTGACCGGTGGTGGTGTGACCCGTCCGTGTAAGCGTCTTACCCACATTTCTGTTTCGTCTGTAATACATTTGTATAGTGTCACACGCTCGGACCACTTCAGTGTGTGCTGCCCCCTTTATTCCCCCTAGCCGTTTCAACGTCGATATCTCGCGAAGTTGACTGCTCATATTTGTAGCTGAGTTGTGGCGGTCAGCGCCTGTGCTCAGAATGCCATCACATTGGCAGTGAAAGTCAGTCTGTTGGCCGTGGCACACAGAATAAGAGAGTCTGTTTGGGCCGGGTCTTCAGTCAAACGTTCTGCGTCCAGTAAGGCTGCACGTTCAGCTCCGAGCCCCTGGCACAGCCTGGCACACCCTGCCATCATGGATTAACAGAGTGTCAGGTGGGTGGATCAACCAGACATGGTGACATGAGGTGGGCAGGGTGTCCTGGGTAACGGACCGGCTCTCACCAGAGCACATCGAGGCCTGTGCTGAGGGCTTCATGGCTGTCGCTCACAAGGTACTTAAAAACCGGTGTCACCAGTCAGAGTGCCCCTGTCATTTGATGTCCTCACACAGAAGGGCTTGTCACAAACTCTGGGCCTCTGTGTCGGAGGGCAGCAGCTTATCCTGTTAAGGTAAAGGGAGCTTAACTGAGCTCATGGACCTCTGGCACCTACAAGGTGGGCTCGCTGTCTCTCTTCAGCCTGATTTAGACCAGTTGCAATAGAAAGGGTCCAGTGCCCCAGCGTCCATGCCACTCTTCTGTAATTGATTGTAGAGGCCACCAGTTGGCACAATAGCCTGCTGTCCTGTAGGGTAGGAAAGCGCTAGCTGGCACCACTGGAAGGGGACTCCATTCAGTTAAAAGGACTGGCACATGCTGAGGATGGAGGCACAGGAGTAACCACACCCAGTACCCACAGGATTACCCTCATTTGGTCTGCCGTTCATGGCCTTGGAGTGGTGGCCAGTGTGGAGCTGTGCCTGGTCATGTGACATATGGTGACACATGGTGTCTTGGGGGCACTGCACTGTTCTCCTGGACTTTGGTTACATTTTGCAAAGACTTGCTGTGTAGGCTCTCAACTGCCAGTAACACATTGACATGCCTGCCTTTCTTTCCTAGATGACGTCCTGAGCAAGGACACGGGCGAGTGTGTCATCTGCCTGGAGGACCTGCAGCAAGGGGACACAATAGCCAGGCTGCCCTGCCTCTGCATTTACCATAAAAGGTAACGTCTCTGGCTAGTGCCCGCGCGTCCGTTCCTTTCTAGCCCTTTGAGTCGTTCAAAGAAAGTGGGCTGACGCTGCTCTGACGAGGTACTGTAGGAGGGCTGCCCAGCCAGGAAGTGCCAGTCTTATTTAGTTTCACAGTCCATTTCAGCTTTGTGGCCTGACAGATGGTTACTTGGTCTTTAATCTAAAATCTGATGCCCTCTTCCAGCTTCATTACATTGAAACAAGTTATCCTCCACCCACCCACCTGCCCGTGTTCTTATTCAGCTACAGGGTTAAGAATTCCAGAGCCATCCTCTGACGAGGTGCCAACCCACTCACCACCAGGCCAGTCCAGAATTGCAGTCAGACTAATATGCCCACCACTGCCAGAATACCTGGACAAGAAGTGGAACATGGGGAGATCATACTCGGGTCACCCGGCCTGGGCCTGGGCCAAGGTTTGGACATGGCGTCTGTCTTGTGCCACCTCAGTTAAGTGGTGCGGACTTTCATTTGTTTTTGGGAGGCGGCCTTGATGTTTAGAATTTCACTTTTGGCCTGATTTATAACAGTGGAAGACAAGGAACGTGTGACAAAAATGGGTTCAAATCTTGAATGAAATCTCCAGCTTTGCCAGGGGTCTCGGCCATCGGGGCCTGGAATGCCCTCATGGCAGGTTTTTGGGTGTGGCTATTTCCAAGTGCCCTGGCCCTATTGGGGCTGGACAGAGGGCAATAGTTCCGCACCAGTTCTGTTGGATGATGTGTGCCCTCGTGCCAGTCAAATTCAGGACACGTGGCAGGCTATTAAAAAGTACTCCCCTCTCTATAGACCAAAAAAGTGTGCCATCAGCTGGCAGGCTAATATGGAAGGAGGGTGGTTGCCCAGGGAGGTGCCAATGTCCCATCTGATGCTCATCTCGGTCCTTCTTTTTCAGAGCCATTGCTTCCCAGCGCTGCCAAGCAGTGGTTCAAACCTGGGCACTGACCGGCACTGACTGAGAAATTCAGCAGCAGGACAGAAGACGAGAGGATGGACTGGCGTTGTGGGCCCTTTGTCCGGGAGCCCTCCTTGTGGGATGCAGGTGTCGCTTGCCAGCCACATTCATCTTCTTCTGTCTCCTGGGCCTGTCTCGCTGTTTTTGCCTACGGCCGCCTTCTGGTCGCCCTCCAGTCGTTCGTCTCACTAACAGCCCTTTCTTTCCTCCTTTCTTTTCCAGCTCCATTCTCGAGAAGCAGCCCTGGCATGATGCCCCCATCTTTTTAACATTGCCACTTGCTGCGTGTTTTCCGCTCTTTCATTTCAGCTTTCTGTTGTAAGTAGGACGCCTCCTGTGGCGGCCATCCTAACTGGCGTTTGTGTTTGTTTCTCCCTCCTCTCAGCTGTATAGACTCCTGGTTTGAAATTAACAGATCGTGTCCGGAGCATCCGTCGGACTGAAGCCGGGGTGGAATGCCATCACGTGGACTGCAGGTGAGCCCTTCATCAGCCCCTGCTGCCCTTGAGCTTGTAAAAAGGGAGACATTTGCCACAGCCAGCTGGCAGCAGAGGCAACTTTTGGTGCTGATGGGCACCTCTGATTAGTTTGACTGCTGGGTTCCTGAGAGAGGAAGTGACAGGGAAAGACAAAGCAGGTGACAGAGCCAAGTCCATAAGGGGATGTGAGTGAGGAGTGCAGAGGGGAGATTGGCAAGGAAAGACTGAGGGCAGGGGTCTCATTGGCAGAGCGGGAGGTGGGCCTGGCACGTCTTAAACAAGAAGAAGGTCCATGGGAGTTCTAGCCATCTTTGCTGTGTCATTTGCCGATCCTTCAGATCGCCCTCTTGTGGTTCTCTTCAGAGTTGCATCACTGCTGGGAGCTGCCATGGCAGTTTGTTTCACTGGCGATGAGTCAAAGGTGTGCTGGGCAATGGTGGCATTGAAGGATGGGGTTGAGTTCATCTGGCTGTGGGGTGGCTCCTTGCCATGTCGCAAGTATGTTCTGTCTCTCCGTGTGTAAGTCGTATTGATATGGCGGTGAGGCCCGAGTGCACTTGGATTCTTACGGTGGTATGTCTGTCTGACATGCCACATGCTGCCACTACTCGGCACCATGATATGAACCGAGAGGTGTAAAGGCATTAGATAGCTGGGTAGGGAAGGCATCCCATAATAGGCACGAAAGCACCTTTGAATAGGTGGCCGTGAGAGGACCCTCTTCAGATACGCGGCGAGTAGGTAGGAAGGGGGGGCTTCATTGTAGATGGTAAGGGCACCCGAAGTAACTTGACCCAAGGGAAGCTCAAGAAATAAAACCAACAACACTCCTACGGGCACTGCCACCTCTTCGTGGAGCACCGAGGTCGCCTGCCATCGGTGGGAGCCCCTAATAGTGCAGCTCTTCCACCCTCAATGTCCATGCCCTGAATTTCTCTCGAAGTCCTGAGCTCCTCGCCACTCATCGTGTTATCTTTGTGAGCTGGATGAGCGTCACCCAAGTCGTGCCTGGCACTGGGACACTAAAGCTGCTTGCTCTTCCGGGGGGCCTGGTGTGGCTTTCTTTTCTTTGTGATTTTTGTCCCAAAGCCATATACCCAAATCCCGCCCCCCTCCCCCACCTGCCACTGGTCCGGTATTTGTGATTTTGTGCCCCCTCCTCAGTTGTTAACGTTCAGCCCACGTCTCCTGATTTCGGCCAGGTGTTCCATTTCACTTGCCCACGCCCAATGCAGATGGTCTCTGATGTCAGGTGGTAATGGCACAAGGTCATCGGGTACACCCAGTCTGGGTGATTTCAGGGTCTCGGCGCCAGGCTGCACGTCCCAGGTGATCACAGGACCAGTAGCCACGGGCAGAGCGAGTGGACAGCTCCGTGGCACAGTGCAGTCGTCGCCTCATGCCATCTCTTCTTGTCTCCTGTGCAGGGCGCTTTATGGTGTTGGCAGAATCTTGGACGTCTGGACAGGACCGAAACGACAAGCAAAACTGCGTAGACGAGCAAAGCAAACCTCGGCAGCTCCCTCCTGCCAACGCGCGTCATCCTCCTCCTCCTCCCTCTGTGTTGTGCGGAAGAAGAATGCCAGCGTCTCTGTGCCCCAGTGTGCCGCTCCGGGCTGCAAGGGCTTTGTCACCGGGATGGCGACTTGCTTCTCGTTTTCACGCGCCGTGGCACAGCGGTAAGCTCGGGAGGCCGGTCCGAGTGGGACTGTGAGAGCTGCGGATGGACAAGCGCCATTTGTCTGTCGGTGTGTCTCTTCAAGTGTCGTGTGGCTGCGGCTCTCGTCTTCACGTTTTTGTCGATGTTTCTGATTTCCCGAAAGCAGGCGGGCGCCAAGAGGACGCTCGAGGGAGCCAGTGGGGAGGAGTGGGCGCCGAAGGGGAAGACACACGCAAGGCCGAGACGCTGCCATCTGTACAGTCCTTCAGTCTGCCTGTTTAGACCGTAGGTGTGACGTTTAATGACTTTGATGTTTGACCCATTGGCTGACAGATTGTAAAATATATAAATAGATAATCGACAAACCTCTCCATTCTTTTAAAGGGTTGCGGTTTCTTGGTGACGGTGATTTCTTATGTTGCATTGAGATGATGTTCAATTAAAATGTCTATGAAACGCAGACGCCTGCTTCGTGCTGCTTCATTAACTCGTCTTCTGGGTCCCTGTTCTGGTAAGTTGAACCCTGGCAGAGGCCAGTCTGCGTGTGGATTTGTGACGTTGGTGATCCCGTCACACGGACAGGCGCAACAAGATGGCTGCAACTAGTGGGTGGTGAGGTGGGCAGCACTGCTTTCATTGTGGGGGGCAGACGCACCCTCACCACGTTCTCGCCACAGCCCGAGGTGCTTTCTGCTCCGAGCCGCCTGGCATTTGCCCGCATGCGTAAGGAGGACGCCATCGGGCTCTCTGCTGGCACGTGTCGGCTCCAGGGCGTGCCTCTGGCGACATGTGGAAGCAATTCCCTCTCCTGCCCCAATCCCAAAATAGACAAACGGCAGGCAATTACAGAGTCCGAGCGCTTGGCCACATGAAGAGCTCGCCAAGTGCAGCTTGTAATTTACTCGAATCCCACCCGAGCGGCCCGCTGCAGGAAGCGAGGGAGGAGCACTGCTGACACTGCAGATAAGGCCACTCGTCCCACCCCGTCTGCTCCACCCTAACCATGGGCGGCCATGCTGGACTCCCTCTGGGCACTCGCCGGAGATTTCTGCTTCTCTGATTTCCTTAACATTCTTGACCAGTCCTGCTGAGGACCCCCCACCGTGCTGGACATGCGACATTTCTCCGTGGTGTGGGAATGTCTGGCCTGAAGTCCTGTGGCCACCTCTCACGTCCTCGACTGGCTGCCCGCGGTGTCACTGCTACAGGCAAAAGCAACCTGTGGCACTGAAGGTGGAGGACTTCACAAAGCCACAAACCACAAGGCCGCTCCACCCTCGCAGGATTAGAGGACTCGATCCAAAAAAAGACATGAAGGAGCTGCCAGCCGACCAGCCAGCCACCCACGTGAAGGGTGCAGCCTGCTCGGGCTCCACTGCTCCTGGCACAGTCTGAAGGAACACAGGTAAGATCATCAGACCCACGGCCAACTCTCTTCATGGGATGCCCACTGCCCGATTAACTGAGCCTCCGTGTCCTTGAGATGGGTGTGTGGGCACAGGGATGACTGAGAGGTGCCTTTACTGGAGGCACCAGTGCCCACGATGTTTGTGTAAAATGGAGTTCTGGGAGGACATGAGTGACACCCCCGCCACCTGATGAATAGGGCTGGTGGCACTGAGAGAGAGAGAGAGCTCCTCACCAGCTGCTTGCTAGTCCTAGTCCACAACAATGGGCCAAGCAGATGACTGTCCCACCTGCCAAGGGCCATGCCACCTCAGTTTCATTGTTGCAAGGTGAGGTTTTTGAGGTTAAATTGTGAACACAAAAGCTTTAAAAGACAAAGAGGCGATCATTCAGACCACTGCATCCGTGTGCTTGGCAAACGGCTGAGGTGACCATGATCCCACCCTGGCACATTCAGTCGTCTGCCTCATCTACATGATGCCAGGGTTTCCTCCAACTTCCCTTAGCCTCCTCTGGCAGATCGGTCTTCAAGAACTTTGAAGATGGGCATTAGTTACCTCCATTATCTTCTCAGCTACTGCTTTGAGAAGTCCAATAACCAGGCAGTGTTGGCTCAACCTCAACCACGGAGGTCACCTCGCCTGCACTCGGCCTCCAGACTAACGCCACCTACTGAACAGTTTTTACAGTCTGCCCTAACGTTTTATAATTGTGGCCATCCTTGCATCCCTCATCACCTTTAAGATGCCCATCCAACTCGCCCGCCACTGGCTGCTGGCTCAGAATGGGTGCCCATTTTAGGCTGGTTTCAAGCACGGTGTGCTTCAGTGGCGTTTTCTCACCACTGTTTACTGACAGCTGGCCCTACAGTGCTAAAATGCTGTGCCCACTGCTTGCCCTGCCATCCCCGGTGAATCAATGCCACCTTGGCCAGTATGGTGGCACCTCTCGCCTCTCCATCGCGTGCATTTTGGAGCTAATGCAAGGCTCCGGGTCCGGAAACGCTGTGCAGTCGGGACTCCGCGGGACGACGCACACGAAGAACGCCGGATTGCGTTGGCTCGGTCCAGAGGCCCTCGGCTCCACACTTTTAAAAAGCGCCCCGGGATTGGGTGGCGCAGAGGCGTCGTCTGGCCCGCCATTGGCGCGAGCCGCACTGGCGGGTGGGTCCGCCCACCTCCCCGCCCCGCCCCGCTGCCATTGGCCGCGTCTCTTTTGTTTTGTGGCGGTGGCGAGCCGCTGACGTCACGGGAGCTGTTTAAGATCGCTGGTGCTGAAGCGCGTCATTCATTGGAGCGAACGCGCTGTTTGCGGCGGCCTACGGCCGCACTGCCGACGGGATGAATTCAAAGAACTAGCAGCGAATCGACGGGGCACCGAAAGGTAAGGCCGGCGCTCTGTCGTTGTGCTCGGGCAGCTCCGCCGCGTGCCACATCCCTGGCGTGCTGGCCGTGGTGTGCGAGACAGCAATGGCTTTGAGGAGCGAGACGACGAACAATTGAGCTGGGGATTCAGGGGCGAGTTCTTGAAAGCGCCCGGGGCTTCGGGGGGCGACTCCGTCAGCGCCGACGACTTTCGGTGTTGGGGAGCAGCAAAGCAGACACGTCATCCGCGCCAGGTGTGCCCTCCTAAAGTTGCTACCAGGTGGCTGCTGGCACGAGAGGCACGTGGAGGTCCTTTGTGTTTTCTGAGGGGTCTGCACGTCGTCTTTTTGGGCGCATCTCCAGGAAAGGCAAAGGGACTCGCTGCATCCGCTCACACCAGTGGCTGGCTTGTGCTTCAAGTGACACCTGGGGCCATTGAGGGGCACAGGTGACATCTCGTACCTTCATTTGGGTGTCACTGTGTGCCCTGTGGTTTGCTCACTGTGTGCAAGTCCTTGTCTTCAGAGCCGCCTGTTGCCCACTTCTGTTAGGGAACATCGGCAACGTTACAAGACCGACATATTGAGGCCTCCTTCAAGACCCTGCGATATCGTTACCATTGATTGGCAAATCTAAATTGGCCCCCTGGGGGGCGAGCGTATCCTGTGGTGATCCATTTGAGGTTGGCTCTCCCCTCGCGTCTCTTCCTGCCAAGGCAGCCCCTGCCCACAATGGAATGTGTCTGTGCAGAAAATGGATGAAGTCCTTTATGTCGGCAGGGCTGAGTGATGTGAAGCTGCCTGCCTCCCTCCCTCCCTTTCATGTCCACGTTTTTTTGTGAAATGCCATTTTACTGCCTGTCAGGCTGGTCCTCGGCGCTTTGATCTTCATAGTGCAGACGACATGCCATTAGACGCCCCACTTGGTCGCTTCACGGTGTGTTTGTCGGGACCCTGAATAGTTCATGGGCCGGGAATTCGACAAATCCCAGTGCTGCAGCCGGGCTGAGTGCACACAGGGATACGTGGCAGGAGCGGACCATCTGTGGTCTCGGGAAAGCCACAGCAAGTTGGCCACCCAGTTCCTTGTGGAGCGCTGAACTACTAATCACCGTAGTCAAGGCCATCATTTACTAGTCTGTCTCTTCACATGTGGCTCTGCCGTTCATTCCAGGATGTCTTGGGAAAGGTTGGCCAGGGTGCCCACAGTGCTGCCAGTGCATTTTATTCCTCTTGCCTGCTGACTGCTCGTCGTTTTTAAATCGGGTGAACTCTAACACAAAGGCCAGTGCCCAGCTGTCTGCCACCGGCGCTCACTCTTCCGGCAGCCGTGTCTGACTGGCTTTGTGCAACCTGTGGTTAGAAATGACGGCTTACTGTCCAGCGATCGAATGGAACCAGACTGGAGCCTGGCACGTGCAGGCACACGCATGCCACATGACGACATCAAAGGATTCCCAACAGGACTTTAACCGGCTCATCGTCCTCGTATAAAGTCACAAAGCCTTCAGAGCTGCACAGGCGGGGCACAAGGGATCTCAAAGAAAGTGGCCTGCCACAGGCTCAGTGCTGGTGCCAGTTTTTCTGGCTCGAAGGCAGGGTGGCACAATGCTTAGCGCTGGGATCCCTGCCTCTGTGACGACTGCAGGTGCAGTCTGGTGTGTATGTGTGGGCTCCGTTTGGCTTCTGCTCTGTGCCCGTCACCGCTTCGTAAGGCTTCAGATTGAGAGTGGACATTTGTGGCCAGTAGGCAGATAGTCCTTGATGGCATTGAACATGTAGGGGGGGCACAGCCTCCATTAATATGAAGATGAAGAGGCGATGTTACCAAAGCCTGTCTGGGCAGCAGTTGTCAGCCAGCAAGAGCTCCTTCAGTCCACTTTTGATGTTTGCCAAGGCCTGGCCGATGGCTTGATTAGGTCTGAAGTTGGCACATTGCATAGACGAGCAGAGTCTGCATTCAGGAGTGCCCGTGCCCGCAGACGTCGCAAACCTTTTTGGGTTCAAGGTTTGCGCCTTGCTGGCCACGAGACAGGGGGTGTGACCTGTGTGGGACTGGCACCATGCCCACTGCCAGCCCCCATGATGCTGCCCGGGCTGTTTCTAGCTTGGTGCCATCTGTGGACTCTCCTTGCATGGCTTCTCATTTCTCGCTGACGACTGGCTTTGTCCACAGTCACAGGCTCTTTTGGTTGCATTGGCACCCGTGTGCATTCATCCGAAACGAGCGAGAAGCAGAAGCCGTCGCCTGGTCATCGGTGCAGTGCCCACCGCACCAGTGATGGCCAGGCTGTCCAGAGAGTTTCTCCCAACATGTCTGTCTTTCTGTTTTCTTCTCAGACTTCAGCTACCTACCAAGTCGATGGGAGACGAGTCTGCGGAGATGGCAGCGTCTGCACATCTGTGAGGTGGTAGCGGCACCCTCAGCGACTAGACGGAGCATGTCGTAGTGCCTTGGCGGGCTTTGAGCACTGGGCACCATGGTTCTGCACACGTCCCCCTTTTCCAGTGCCTTCCTTGGCGTCCTAGACTCGCTCTCGTGGGGCCTCATCTTTCCATGCTATTGGTTCCTCGACCGATTCCTGGCATCTTTTGTCAGCACGACATACGAGAAGCGCCTGCACTCGGAGGACCCTTGTTATTTCCGGGCACTCTGCATCCTCATCTCCACACCCCTCTACCTGGCACTGATTGTTACGTCTCTCCCGTTTGCACTGCTGGGCTTCCTGCTGTGGGCGCCGCTGCAGGCCATCAGAAAGCCTTACATTTACTCCCAGAGACAGCGCCAGGACAAGAGCTTGGTAGAGCAGGGTGCTGCGGGCACACCCATCAATGGCTGGAAGCCATCAGGGAAAAGCTTTTGTTTCTGCTCGGCTAATGTGTGCTTGCTGCCCGACTCGCTGGCACGATTCAACAACCTATCGGATACACAAGGGCGGGCCAGAGAGGTGGGCAAACGCATCCGCAGTGGGGCGAACCGACCCCAGATCAAGATCTACATCGACTCGCCTACCAACACCTCCATTAGCGCGGCCAGCTTCAGCAGCCTTGGGTCGCCTCAGGCTGCAGGAGAAGTGCCCAACAGGAATGTGCCCGCAGCCGGGGTGAGACGGGCAGCCGCCGCAGACTCCAAGACAGAAAGCAACGGTGAGGCGGAGAAGGAGTCTGGAGAGGGCACCCAGGGCGTGGAGGGCGAGGGCGGAAGGCCCGATGGGACACCGGCAGCCCCTGCCAACACTGGAACATCAGATGCCCCTGCCGAGGTGGAAGGCCAAACCGCAAACGCCAAGGCCAAGGAGGCCGATTCGGGGAGCCTGAATAGCCGCACAGCTTCCAGGGAGTCCTTGGTCAAGTTTCAAGTAGCTGATGGCAACCCGGGCACCAAACTTCTGTACCGGACCTCCGTTGTGAAGAAGGCCTCGGCCAGGAAGAGGCAGCAGGGGGACGATTCTTTTGACCATGAGATTTCCTCTTTCTTTCCGGCCAACCTGGACTTCCTGTGTCTTCAGGAGGTCTTTGACAAGCGGGCGGCCGAGAAGCTAAAGAAGCAGCTTCACCGCTACTTTCAGCACGTCCTCTACGATGTAGGCACCTATGCCTGGCGCGGCTGCACTCGCTTCAAGTTCCTCAACAGCGGCCTTTTGCTGGCCAGTCGCTACCCAGTCCTGGATGCCACCTATCACTGTTTCCCCAACGGCCGTGGGGAGGATGCCTTGGCAGCCAAAGGGGTCCTCCTTGTTAAGGTAAGCCCAGAGTTTTGAGTCTTTGACTGCGTTGCCGACATCTGGATGGGCATTCAGCGGCTCACACGATGGCCTTCTTGCCTCTGAGGCGTGAATCGTATGCCGGGAAAGCAAAAAGGAGTGCTGAGGTGATTGGCGCATCGAGGAAGGGGCGCTGCCAGGTCCAAATGAACATCCGTGGGCCACAGGAAGGTTGATCCGGAAATGGTGCAGGAAGCCAGTGGACCTTCACTTGGCGCAGGTGCAGGTGGTCATGTTAGGGGTCCCTCCCAGCAAGGGCAGTGGGGCGTGGAGTCAGAGTGGCGCAGTCCCCAAGCCCAGCAGTAGTAGCGCCCCCTATCTGTGAGTTCTGAACTCCACCCGCAGGCTTGTGGCCTCTCGGCCTGCCATCAGTCTGGAAAAGCCTGGCACATCTTTGTCTCCTCCTCATCACGGTGTCCCCCACCCGCTAAGTCGTCTTCTCTGCTGATTTCTTTTAGGTGCAAGTGGGATCCACACCTCAGGACCAAAGACTTGTGGGATACCTTACCTGCACGCACATGCATTCCTTGGAAGGTGAGTGAATGAGTGCCCTGCCGGAAGGAGCAGCGATGGCCGGGGTGAGGCGCGTGATCGATCCTCTGTCAGCGGTGGAAGGCAGGAGCCGTCCTTCATTTTGGCTAATTGGCCGCTGGGGCACTTCCTCTCATTAACATTTCGTCCGTGGTCTTGATAGAATTATGCCTTTGGCTAATTGAATACGAGTCCTGGTGTGCTTGAGCAATGGCTTATTAGCGATGTGCTACTGGCCCAAAGGATTCGCTTTGATCTCATTATGTGCGCCGGTGCCCTGCTCTCTGGCTCTCTCTCTCCTTGTTTCCTGTGCCAGGGGTGGAGGAACGTGCTGAAAGCAGCACCAGGGTTCGTCTCCTGCCTTGACGTAGTCCTGGTCTCTGAGGGCTTTCCACAAGAACGGGTGGGTTGGTCCCATCTGGCCTCGTGCCCCTCGGTTCAATTTTTACTTGATGCCCTGTTAGTGCATTGGAGCAGCCTGGAGGTGCACTGGTCAGTGCTGCCACCTCTGGCGTATGCCCAGGCCCGTGAGCGGGCTGTATGATGGACCGGGATGCTTCTGGTATCCCTGTGGCCCTGAACTGGATTAAGCTGGTTGGAGTGTGTGACAGGTTTGTGTCACTCTTTGTAGCTACATGATTGGCTCATTGGTGTGAGGAGGTGCCAGTGGTGCCAGAAGGACACTGTTTCAATTATTAGTCTCTTTTGTTTAGTTCACTTCCATGCCAGCCTCTTCTGGGGTCATTTCTGTCTTTTTACAGCAGACGGCACCTCCTGTCGCTCCCCTAGTTTGGCGTTTGGGCCATCGTGAAGTAGCAGCTCCCCAGCCTTGAGGATTTCACAGGTGTCTTGTTCAACTGTTGGTAACAAGGTGGCCTCTCGAGATTGTGAGAAATGCAGACGCTGACAACAGCCATTTCATTTGGCATCACTGAGGCGTTGGCACAGACTGGTCCTAGACCCACTCATTGGGAGCTTTCAGTTCTTGGCTGCTCCCGTCACGTGGCATTTTGTGGTTGGCCCCGCCCATCACATGTAGTCTACACTCCGCCCCACCCATCATGCTTTTTCCATTCTTGGCCCTGTCCGTTATTTGTTCTCCGCTCTTGACTCCACCAGTCGCATGTTTTCAGTTTTGGCTCCACCTTCCACATGCACTTTGTGATTGGCCTTGCCCATTACATGTTTTCACCATCAAGGGCCTCCTGTCCTGGACTCAACCCATCTTGTATGTTTTAGTTTTTAGCCCCACCCATCACAAGCGTCCTGCTGTCGGCCCCACCCATCATTTGCTTCCTGTCCATGACTCCTGCCATCATGTATTTTAAACCTTTGGCCCCGCCCATCACCTGCTTTCTGCTCTCAGCCCTGCACTTCATTTGCCTTCTGGCCCTGGCCCCGCCCATTGGCCCTGCCTTCACTTATTAATTAGGCTGTGATTAGGACAATGGTGACAAGAACAGGCCATTGTGCCCAACAAGCATGGTCGTCCTATTCACCAAATCGAGGCTTGAGGGTCCACACTGTCCTGCACGTCTGTGGTTTGTTCTCCGGGTGTCGGTTTGTGCGAACTCGGCGCTTTACAAGCGGGTCTCCCGTGATGCCCCTCCCTCATTTAGTCAGCCAGCAGATCTGGACACGGACTGTGGGAGGCTACAGCAGTGGACACACCTGCCAGGCTGGCACTCCTCTGGCTTGGCCCACGGGTGACTGTGGAAGAGCAGGACAATGGGCAGGCCACCCTGGTGTCATTTCTGCATAGGCCAAAGCACTGCATATCGCTGCATTCTCGGGAAAGCTGGCACACAGGTGGCACCTGACAGGGAAGTCACTTAGCCCTCAGTTTTTTATTTAGCGCTATGAAAAGTGAAATATAAAAGAATGATTGATGGCAGGAGACTGATGAGGTGGCAAACGACTGCATCTTCCTCCCCATCTTCACCTCTTCTCCTTTTCTTCACAGGAGACGCAGCCATTCGCTGCAAACAGCTTGATCTCGTACTGGAATGGATATCAGAGTTTCGCAAATCTACCTCCTGCCCTTCTGGGGCCAACAGTCCAGAGGACCTTGTGGCATTTGATGTCATCTGTGGGGACCTCAACTTTGACAACTGCTCCTCCGGTAAGCGGGAGCACCGGCCTCAAGCCGCTCCGTCTCATATTTGATGCGTTTTATTTCTCGGCATGTTGTATAGCGCCTTACACAGCTATCACTGTCATAAGCTGGCTTGTCTCCGCAGCATCATTATTATTGACACGTGAGACCCTCCTGTGCTTCCATCTTGTCTTATGTCCCACTCCATTTCTTCACAGAGGACAAGCAAGAGCAGCAGCATGCTCTCTTCAGTCACTACAAAGACCCCTGCCGCCTTGGACCCGGAGAGGAGAAGCCGTGGGTTGTAGGTAAGTGGCACTGTGTCTTCTATGTCACCTCGGAAGAACTCATAGACATTCACTGCCCTCTGTGTTGCTGGTCAGCTGATGTCATGCCATCTCATCCCTCGTCCTTCTCATTCCCCAAGCTGAACGGCAGGGCATTCTGGGGCAGCCATCCAGGGCATGCTGGGCTGAAGCAGCTGATGCCTGGTGACAACAAGATGGCAGCCATTTACGAATATAGCACCACATGACGTAAGGGCACCGGGTAGGTGAGTGGGCATAGCAAAAAGTCAAAGGGAGGAAGCTTACTGTATCTGTACGACTCGGGGCTCTGCCAACCACATAAAAACATAAAGATCTGCCCTGACATTGAGTGTTAAGACTGAAGTCAAAGCCCCTCACGCGGACCACACCAGAACAATCTGGAACGTCTCGTCATTGTCATTCATGGTGTGTGCGCTCTTGTGTCTTTGCCTCCATTATGCTTGTTTCACAGGTACCGGGCGCTACAGTGCTGCCCCCTGAAGGCCAACATGACAGGAACGGGCGTTCTCCTTACATAATCCCACCACTGGTTTTATTTCTGCTCACTCGGCTCCATGGTGGATGTTGGTGTCACTTCCCAGTAACACTGCCATGAAGTAATGTGGAGCTCTTAGATGACCGCTTGACTTGTCAAGGTCTTCAGGTCAACCGAGGTCGATGAATGTCCACCGAATTGGGGCTGTGCAAAAATAAACAGGTGGCATGGCAGATACCAAGAATGCTGAGTGGCATGAGGTGACAAATGACAGCCTTTTTTCTTGTACCAATGCGATTCAGAGCAGGACATTGTGGGATGCAGCCAGATTGGGCCGAGACGTCAATGGTGACACCTAAAAAGAGAGAGGAGACCCCCAATGTGGGCACCTGAACAGTCTTTACAGGTGGTCCTTGAGCAGCTGCACCCGCATTAAAGGTGGGCCTAAGTAGACGAGTATCGTCCGTGTCAGAGTTACCGAAGTCGCATCCCTCGAGCTCCGCTCCACAGCTGCCAGGCCTGCCATCCTGTTCACCACTAAGTCGTTCCAGTTGTCTACACCATCCCCGCCCTGCCGTGCCTGTCCTCACACGTGGAGAACCCACCGATCACAAATCACAGCGCCACCTTCTGGGCAGTCGTCACACGTGCCCCAACACAAAGCAGAAAGGCAGAAGGGAAGCACTAGGACTGGTGGGGGCAGCAAAATGGCTAATGGGGGGAGTAACCGAGGCCGACAGGCACAACAGGTGTGCTGCAGGAGATGGCATCGAACTGGGCGTTGGTGAATGAGTGTGGAGCGCCACACTGAGGGGTCGAGCCCACCAAGTGCCGCTCTCAACCACAGGCCCCTCCTAGTCCTCCTTTCACTTCTCCCGGCCTTTCCTTGCAGGTACCCTTCTCGATCCTGCCGGACTGTACGACGAGGAAGTCAGCTCGCCCGACAATCTCCAGAAGTGAGTTGCTTTTTGAAAGCCAGTGGTCTTTTGGGGTGTGTGGTGGTCCTAAACGGTAGGCCTCAGATGTTAAAGACAGGGCAAACGCCCCCTGCTGGTTATTTACCATGCCAGTCCTGCCAGTGCCTGAAGTGGAGAGTGTGCCAAGGCTCCACAGACTCGGCTTCAACAAACATCATTTAGTAAGACAGCGGTGGGCTGCCTTGTCCATCGGTGCCAGTGCTGAGGCTGTGGTAGGCCCCCACCTGACTCTTGGGCTCACTTTGGACTTTTTTCACGTTTCTGTCCATTTCTTTAGAACGATGGAAAACGAAGAAGGAAGGAAGGAGTACCTGATTTACCCCAGCAGCAGGACCCAGTGCTCCAGCCAGAAGTGTCAGAAGGTGCCACTGAAGGGGAATGGCCGGCGGATCGATTACATCCTCTACACGGATGTGGGGCTGCAGCCCGACTGGAAAGTGGTGAGCAGAAGGGGGGCCCCCTTGGAGAGAGGGCATAAATGTGACAGTTAGAGCGGGCAGACGGGCACACATGGAGGTGCTGGCAACCAGGGCTGAGTAGCTCACAACATTCAGCCCTGGCCACACGCCCTCCTCTGCTGCTCACAACGTGAGCTGGCACAGCTGGGAAGGAGTAGGCAGGCAGTGGGGTACCAGGTCCTCCTTTTGTCACCTGGGCCCCGCCAAGTGGGGCGATTAGCTGTGACATGGTGGGCTTGACCAGGCGAGGTGGCCTGTTGCACAACTGCGATCAATAATCGAGATCCCAAAGAGAGAGAATGGGGGTCTGTGCTGCCCTGTCTTTTCTGTGGGGAGACGTCCCAGGGCCCAGCAGGCTTCGTTTGTGCCACATGCTGCTACCCGAGGCCCAGGCATGAGTGACGAGTGCCAGTCTGACACCTGTTGGGTGTGCACCTGGGAGTCACCTGTTCGCTGCTTTCTCAGGGCCTCCTTTGTGACAAAAGACTCGCCATAAGGGGGCGTTCATAGTGTGTGGGGAGTCCAGGGTCCCACCTGGCCCGCGAGAAGCCTAAAGTGGCACCTTTTGTTTCTTTCTCTCTCTCCCAGGAGGTTGAGGAGTACAGCGTCATCACCCAGCTGGCAGGCCTGACTGACCACCTGCCCGTCTCGCTACGCCTGATGGTCGCGACAGGCGAAGAGGAGCCCTAGGGGAGGACAAGGAGGTGGAGAGCAAGAGAGAGAGAGAGAGAGACGGGGAGGATGAAGCCAAAGTGTTCCTTCTCTGTGTACCCTTGAGGGGGCGCGCTTAGCAATATTCCCGGACTCTTCGAGAGACGCCGTGCCATTCTCTATAGCACAATTTTCCTTTCTCTGCTCTGTAGCTCCGTTCGTGTTCTCTTTCAAGTCAGTGTCAATGTGGGAGTCTGCACAATAGCGCCCCCTGCTGCCATCCGGAGGAAGAATACGCCGCAGCACCAAAGAGAAGAGAAACAGCACCAATTTTCTACATTTGCAGTATTTCTAGCGCTTCTACTGTGCGGACATCCGACACGAGACTCTTGGAATTTTAGAATTTATTACCAATGTTTTTCCACTTTGTTTATTCCGATTTTCACGTCCTTTTTCCAGTTCTGATCTGAAAGTCCTTCTGTATTGCAGTACTGCTTACTCTACTGTGCTGTCATTTCTTTTTAAGTAATTAAAGCAAATAATCGACTTGTGTAATTAAAGACAAGGCAGACGCCTGTGAATGTGGATGAGTGCCGAGCGCCATTTCTGGTTTGCACTGGGCCAGAAAGTCAAAGGCTTCTGGGAAAATCTGAGCATGTGATGGCCCCCAGGTTCAAATACACAGAGGGACCAGATGAGGGCACCCTAACCAATGGCCTCAGTTCATTTTGTATATAGTGCCTTTAGGTCTGTTGGTGAACAAGCAAATCCAGTGAGGTCGGTTATGTGGGCGATATCCAGTTCAGCAGCATGGGTTCAAAACAAAAGGGTGTAGGTGGCAGCAGTAGGTCAGGATAGAGCCCAATGAGAGCCCACCAGCTTGGTCATCCCTGACATGGGCACAGACGAATGAGTCAAGGGAGCTCTTTGCACAAGGTGGCTGCCCTCCATGTCCTTCAAATGCTTATATGGCGCCTTTCTACACCCCTATCACGCTTTGTGACATCACAGCAATACAGCCCTGATAGGAAAAGAATTTCACTTGCAGGCCAGCATGAGGCCTGTGCTCAGAGAGATGCCCAGCTTAGGCTCTAAATGGCAGGTAGCAGGGCCTGACAGGCAGAGGCCACCAGAGTCGGGTACCGGACTGCTCGACGGGTAGCCAGCCATGTGCTCAGATGGGCAAATCCCAGAATACAGCGACTAAGTCAGGTCAAAGAGCAGCACACCTTAGCGTTGGCAGGCCTGGCTGAAAGGACCCCACCAGTTCACCCAGGGGATGGGCCCAGGGTGAAGTCGTCGTCTACCTGAATGGACAGGAGAGGCCAAGTACTACAACTGAGACAGGTCTCGCCATGCAGCCATTCAGTCACATGGTCCGTGTCCTTTTGGAAAGAATAAATGGTTTGGTCACCCATTAGACTCGGACAGGGTATAGGTGAAGGTACACTGGTGAAGACAACATGGGCGGCCACCAGTTGGCAGCTGCTCACTCTGCAGTAAAAACTGCTTGCTGACCTATCGACTTCCTCCATCATTTTTCTGCTAGTCTCCTTCTGGCAGCTGACATCAGCCCTGAGCACAGCCACTGAGGAGCACCTCACGTGTGTGTTCAATGTCAGGGTTCACCTGCTGGACAGTAGGCTGCAGCTCACACGGGAGTCGATAAAGCAGACGGGAGCACGAGCCGAAGCCGTCCCTCCTGACCAGCAGAGGGCGCCAGCCGCTATGTGGCGCAGGCAGCCTCGCGTTTCCGGGATGCTCTCGCACTGCCTGCGCACGTTTCCGGGTTTCTGCCGCAATCCGGTTTCTGGAGCTTCGCACTCGGGGCTCCGCGGCTAACGCAGTGACTTGTTTGCGGTCTTTCGAGTCAGCGCCGAGAGTGCCCCCCATATGCCGGAGAGGTAGACCTGAGTGACCCCCCCTACTCCGCCCCTCCACACTACGCTGGCGAACGCACTGTACCCCGCGCACTGGCTCCTCCAGCTCGGCTCTCGCCTTCACGTTCTGCCGCCGAGCCCCGCCGCCCGTTCTCTTAGCCGCCTCGGCGTGCCCGCGGCCGGCAGCACTACGCTCTCTTTGGTGCCTTGGGCCGCCGACTCGCCTCCCTCTGCGGCTTCCCGTGTGGCCAGGGACCCCGCGCCGCGGGGCCAGTTCGCCCGCTTGCCCGCGATGCCCGGCCCGGCGCCAGGCAGCAAGGCTCGGGTGTACGCCGATGTGAACACGCTGAAGAGCCGGGAGTACTGGGACTACGAGGCGCACGTCCCGAACTGGAGGTAAGAGGACGCGTGAAGCGCGAAGCCTTCGTACCGGTGGCGGGCGAGCCGAGGACTCACGGGGGAGGGGCCGTCGAAACGGGGCGTCACCTCGGTGGAGGCCGAACGGTGGGACCGGAGGACCCCAGAAATGCTGTTTGTTTTTTTTTATTGGCCTTTAACTTCTGTCCAGTTTCTTGTTCGCCTTTACCCTTCGTGCAGTATTTTCTTTTTAAATCAGGTTTTTTATTGCTCCTTTTACTGAGTTAAGTGGGTCTCCTTTTATCCCAGGGCGCTGACCTCTGCGTTGTTGTCCAAGTTGGGGTCTGCAAGGTTTTTGACTTGACGGTTGCCATTTTATGTTTGTAAATCTGTTTGAGGACTTGGTGCCAGTACTCGATGAAGTGATTTATGTACAAGTGAACGGAACGGATCTGAAATTGGTGAGTTAGAGTTTGTATGCTGGTTATGATCAAAGTGAAATGATGAGAATTTTGAGCACAGCGACCCAAGCAGACGGCGCAGTGGAGAGCCTGGCCGGCTTTGGTGTTCAGTTTGCATGAAACTGATGGCAGCAGGTGGAGTAAGCGGTGCCCTGAGATTCCCATTTGGCCTCGAGGACTTAAGTTGACCACCTGGATATTATGCTATCTGCGGAGTTGTTTTGTGACTACCGTTTTGTTTTCCGCTTGATTTGTACATTTGGAAGTAAAAAGCTCAATCAAATCCAGACCTGCTTCCCCAACTGTGGATCCCTTATCCGGAGAGATGGAACAGCTAAAGGAGGATGCTAACAGGGCACAGTGATGACCATTTTTAACTTCTTGCAAGGGCCGAGTAGGGTGAAGGTCCAGCAGCACATCTCGCTTAGTCACTCACTGCCTGGGGAGAAATGCTTACTCCCCAGTGGAAGACCACCCAAGTGTGTTATTGTGCCAATCATGCCCAGTGAGAATGGTGCCTGTTTACTGCATGTCTGATGAGTTAATATCGTCATTAGTATCAAGAGCAGCAGGACTGAGGCATACACATGCCATCTTTAAGTGAAGGTTTTCTTTCTTTCTCAAAGTACAGAAGTGTGGGGAGATCGTCATCGTGCATCGCCACCCTGTTTCTCTCTTATCTTTTGGCTTTGTGGCAGACGAGAAGCGATATGACTGCTCCCTCAAGTACTCTGTGATCATGAAGACCCTTCATTCTCCGTCTGTCTCACTCTGCCAACTTGGTCACACAAGGAGTAGTTGTTTGGTGTTCGCACCTCCTGGTCTTTGTTTAGTTACGAACACAAACAGTCGCCAGCTTGGCAGAATGCGCCTGCCTTGGTCGTGATGCACATGGAGTGGCTGCTCTTAAAGGCCACACAAGTTTCAAGCGTAAGCAGCTCACCACTCTGTTCTCTTTGAAGAAACTGCGAGAGAAGCAAAGCGTCCGCACAACCACACGGCCTTGTGGCACCCTGTCTTTCTGTGTGCTCTCTGGGAGGTTCCTTCACTTGCTGTGCCTCTCCTGTAGAGTTGACAGTGTCTGCTTTTGATGAAGCCGGCATTGCCTTTGTGAGCGTAGGAATCGGTTAACATTTGTATGGGCCACAGGGATGCATGCAATGACATTTGATTTATCAGAAGAAACCACTTTGCTTTGTTTGTATTCATTCAGTCTTCATTTTTACGTCCCTCTGAAGCCTTTTAAACCGGAATGCAGAGGCGGATGGCACATTTATTGTAGTCAATTTATGTTGTCTTTTTGGTTATTAACCTTGCATTTGAAGCTTTGCGCTACAGTTTTAAATGTAAGGTGATATCCTGAAAACTAAGAGTTCCTCTGCTGAGAGGCCATTCCATTCTCTTCCGTATTCTGAATGGAGGACCACAGGTGCTTTCTAGAGGAATTTAGATTGCTGAAAACTAACAGGGCTCCATCACACTGTTGTACGAAGCGGATCTTCGAATGTGAGATATTAATGACAGTGTGCTAGTACTATATTCTCATTTGGTTACTGCGAGAAGAAAAAGAGTTCATTTTCGTAAAAAGTTTTAGATACGTATTTCAGAAAATGTACTGGCTGAGAGGATCGAGTTTTCTATTTCATTTCCTTTCATTGTTGTCCTGCAGATTGCCTGTATACACACACCACCTTTATTTATGATGAGCCTGGTGTGGCGCTCTACCGGTCCTGGACGTGCACGCACTCGCCATGTACATCGATGTCTGGATGTTTTATAACACGCGCAGCCTTGCTGTCTTTGGCTCACTCGTGAAGTGATCCATGATGGTAGCTGCACAGTCGGCGTCCTCAGTGAAGTTCACACACACACACTTTGCTCTTGGTTTACACATGGCTAGAGCTGGGACATCTTTAAGAAGATTTCAATGAAGAGCTTGAACCTCGGGTTGAAGCGGCAGATCTCGTCACTCATCTGGCTTACTGCATGTGGCATGCCCAACTGGGCTAGCGGGATCTGGCCAAGCTGACATTCGGCACAGGTAGAAGCGGATCACGAGTGAGCCACAGGTGCTATAAACAGCTGGATCAGACAAAGGCCGGAGGCTGCTCACTTGAACGACTGTGCCCTCGTTTCAGGCCCAGCCTTTGGCAGATATGATGAAGCAGACAACCAAAATATAGAAAAGACACGCGGCAAAAAAAGAAAATGGGACACATGGGCAAAAGTGTTGGGAGTGAGACACCGCTGCCGGAGCAGGGAATTGAAGCTGAAGGTAAAGTGAGGACTTGGACGATGATGCCAGTGAGTCTGTGTAAACCCCAAAAACTAGAATCCATCTTGGAAACATTGGCAGCAAAGAAGGCCCGGAGACCAGGAAGGACAACGTAGTGCCTGGCCACTGTGTCTCCATTTTCCCAGAGGTAACTGCAGGCCCAGGCCCGGCCGCTGCCTCCCACCTTTTCTTTTCAGTGTGTCTACTTGTGCTATTTGCAGATATTTCCTTTGATGTGCCTTTTGTGTTTTTTATTTAGTGGTTAATTGGTGGGTGGCACAGTGGTCTGGCATAGAACTACGGGTATGGCTACTTGTCAGGTATGCAGATGTGCCCGCCGACCTTGGTGCAAAAGGAGTTTGTTTAGAGAGATTTCTTTTAATTAAAAGCTCCTCTGAGAAGGTGAGGGTGCCATTTGAAAACACTCAAAATGTTGAGCCTTCAGGTGACATGTCACAGAAATGCATGCTGTGTCTTTTTGGCCTGTGCTTTCATTGCCCCTTTTTCTTTTGTCCTTAGTAATCAAGATAACTATCAGTTAGTACGGAAGCTGGGCAGAGGTAAATACAGCGAAGTCTTTGAGTCCATCAATATCACCAACAATGAGAAGGTGGTGGTGAAGATCCTCAAGGTAAGCTTCTGCATGATTGCTGTCACCCTCATGCTTTGGAGATTTCTGTTTGCATCTTCTCCTCCCCTAAATTGAAAGCTCTTAAATTAATATTATTCCAGTTATTGCCCCTACAATGCAAAGACTGAGCTTCAGCTGCTCTCCTTTATTGATATAGAGGAGAAGATGGAAGAATCGCTTATTAAGCATTGTAAGCCGCGGTAGTCGCTGCTGCAGGGCAGCAGTTGTAGATCAATAAGCACTCGTCAGCAGCAGGAGCAGAGCGCGAGCGGCCGACCACCTGCCTGCATCATCGCCAAGACAGGAAGTGATACCGAGAGCAAGAGCACCAAGACAGGAACAGCCAGTGTGAAGCTTTGTCTCGAGGGAGATTTAGTGTCAGATAGTTTTGCATATTTCAGAAAATGCTCAGCGAGGAAAATCTCGGCATGAAATGTGAGAATCTGTGTGTGATTCATGTAATCGGAGTGTTTGCAAAAGACAAGTTTTAAATTGTTGAACATTCACAGTGATATGTGAAGGCCCAGGTGTCAGCCAGCGTCTGCTCCTTACGTCTGTTGATGACACAAGTGACAGTGGTTTGCTCTTGAAGCTTCTACTCCCGTGGCTCACCTCTTTTTATTTTACTAAATGATATAATATTGTCCTGTGGCGGCCTGATGGCAGGCTCGCTGTTCTTCAGAGGGTATATTTCTGAAGTAGACATTGCAATTCCCTTGGACGCCACTTAGGACTCTCAAAGCCAAGCCACTCTGCTCATTTCAAGTCCAGGGTTACTAATAAAGGACATTGTAGGTACTTAGGTAGATCAATAATACTCTGTTTGTCTTAGGGAGAAATTTAGCTTCTTACAGAAACTTAGGAAACAAAAAGTGACAACAGTCCGCCTCAAACGCACACAGAATTACAAAAAAGGAGAAGAACTCGGACTCGCTTACTGATGTGTTTTTGGTGAGGCAGATGGATGATTTATTTTGTGTGCTTCTACCCCTGCATCCTGCTTAGGTGGCTTTGATGGGTTACTCTAATTGGTGTGATGAGGCGTCACTTGATTTTATAGTAAGGTTAGCAGAGTCACTCCAAGTGTGAATTCTGGTATTCCAGCCTCTGTTTAGCCCGCTGTTCGTTGTGATCGTATTAGATGTGAGATGTAGCCAATAAACAGCACGGCCGAGAGCTCTCATTTGTAGGGTATGAAAGTGTAGCGATTTCCCATGACACCACCACCCCTCTGATAGCTGTGACCCAATGAGACTGGCATGATTGACAAATAAGAAACTTAGAAGGAAAGAGGAGAGAGAAGGAATGACCCAGACAGTTGTGTGAGGAGGAAGGCACTGCGAGGCGAAATTGAAGTGTCAAAATGGAAACCGCTGGTGTGGTCCAAGGGTGTGACGAATCTCGGGTTGTTGTCGGGGATGACTGCGGGTGTATAGTGCCATGGCAGTGCTGAATGCTAAGTGCAGTTTCAGTGGCCATGGAAACTGGTTGATAAATTGCAAGCAGACATTCCTACTACAATATCAATGAACTTTTATTGACTATTTAAAAGGGAAGGTGGAACAACTAGTGGGGGTTGAGTAGCCAGTTGGTGTGCAGAAAAGAATTGGCTGCCATCGCCCTGCGCTGTAAGTTTGATTGTCTGTCTCATTAAAAGGACTTGGCATATAGCCCACCAACTGGGGTGTCCATCTCTGTACGTACGTATTTCTACATATCGGGGGGCTTCTCTGCTACATTACTGAGGTCACTCAAAAGTCAGCAAAGAAAATGGCAACCAGGATACGATGAACGATTTGTTTATTATTAATGGCGGACCTCATTTTTAAAAGTTATTAAAAAATATATTAATTAAGACAAGATAACTCTGATACAACTCGGGTGGCTGTGAGGAGAGAAGCACAGCACGTTGTCACTCTCCGAAGCAGTGAGTAAAGTCCCTAAGTGAGGCTGAAGACCGTGACGCAAGAGCAAAAATAGGCCTTTGGTTCTGAAGTTTGTGTAGGCACTTCCACAATTAACATGGAACTTTCTCAGCAGAAAATCATGACACCCCAATCAGGAAAAGGCGAGACACACAAAGAGAATGTGGAAACTAGCGGATCGAGCCACATTCTGTGTTTGCTAAAACAGCTGCTAGGCTTTCGAAAAAAATCATCCTACCCTTACGCCGCACACGTCGTCAAGAAGAATTTGTATCTGCCAGTTTACTCGGGCAGTGTTAGACTTCAGGAATCTGTTCCGTGTTTTGAATAGAATTGTTGTTTTATTATTGGAATGCTTTCTTTCCACTTTTCTCTCTTTTAGCCGTTCATATATTCATGTAAGTAGTATGCTTATATGGAAAGTAAAACATTTTACTGTTGTGTGTTGTTTGTCCATGAATGGCTCTGCTGTCATTACTGTACGGTCATAATCCTCCTCTTGAGTGCCATTATGCACCCTCAGAATCAAACGTTTAAGAACTCCTGCTCTAAAATATTATTAAAGCCATTCATATATTTATAAGCGCTGGCATTATATATAATCTGCCTCACAGTTAATTGATGCTGCATTCCGTGTGCTTTCTAGTACTGTGGTGCTTTTAAAATATTGGCAGTGCCGTGGCTGCACAGTCCCTCAAACAGTATAAAAGCAGCCTGAGCGATGCATCAGGCAGGCATGAACCACTGACTCTTCACTTAAAGCAAGAGAAAGGCTGATTAAGTACTCAGAAGGGCTGACACAGACACTGAGATGCCTCCCGACTCTGTGGTTTATGGTTAGGGTGATTTCTTAAAATTGATTTTTATGAAATCTGCAAGACCAAGATTGTCAACTGACCAGTCTGCTTCCTGTGTTCAGATCATTTCTGTCTCCTTTGGTGAACCAGTGTACTCCTTTCAGTAGAATTCTCAAGCAATTGATTGATTTATTTTTACTTTATGCCATTAACTGCATACACACATCACAAGGGCCCTTGCAAGGCTAACAAACACAAGAAGAATTGAACTGCACACTTGCATAGCAGATTGAAGAAGTGAACCATGAGTTGATACCAAGGAGGCCTTGAATGTGACAGACTGCATGCAACAAGTGCCACTAATCCAGGAGAGATCAAGGGTACAGCGCGGTGCAGTGGAGTAACCGGAGTTGCTCGTCATGTTAGGCAGAGCCACAGAAGCAAGTTCTAGAGCAGGGGAATTGACCAACGGACTGGAGCGGGAGGCTTGCAGGCCACAAATCTGCCGGCTTCCCTTTGTTTGTGGAGCCGCTTTTGGCTCCAGCAGCCTGATAGCCAAGTTTCACGCCTCGCTCCTGTCCCCTCTCAGCAGGACTATTCACCATATATTTCTAGACTGCAATACTCGAAAGTCTCTGCTTATCTGTTCCGTTACCTGTGTTGTGATTTGCCATCACAGCTTTCTATTTGGTGCCCCTCAGGACTACTTGAGGATGGCCTGCTGCAGCTGTGCCATGCACTTTTTTGGCACATACTACTATACAGCCATTAAATATATTGATTATTTGCTGTCAGTTGAGATAAACAAGCATTAATATATTTTTCTTTTTGTGTTCTTTTTTAGCCAGTTAAAAAAAAGAAGATAAAGAGAGAGATTAAAATTTTGGAAAATCTAAGAGGAGGCACTAATATTATAAAGCTGGTGGACACGGTGAAGGACCCGGTGGTAAGTGCTGTTCTCCGTTTATCAGGAAGGTCGGGTGCTTAATGTGTGGAGTTCAGAATAGTGCAGTTCCAGATTAGTTCTTGTTGGGCAGTCATTGAACATGTCCGAGGACCTTTGTCGAACATTATTTAGGGACTTTTGACTGGTGGGGAAAAAATAAGAAGTTTTATATTGCGAAACTACCTGGCTTTACATTGTCATTGGGTTTATTGAGGTGGCTTTAGGGACAACTTGGCATATTAGGCAACCTTGGAGTGAAAGTGGGTATTATATTTGGTTCTGTTATCCCTAGGAAAGTGTAACCAATGGGGATGGCATTCCGTTTTTTCACTTAAGCTTACTATTTCTGACCCACCTTGGATAGCAGGGTCTGCCATACCTTTCCTCCTAGAATCTATGCAATAGGGAAGAAAGTATAAAGTTGGCCCCCGAAAAGGCAAGCTGGCATTCTGGATTGTAATTGCTTCATTGCAAAGCCAATGTGTTTGTTTTTATTGTCATGCTGGTTTGGTTTATACTGCTGCCATCTGAGATATAGCATGTTGCCAGCGTAGCGCTGATAGAGCAGCACATGACAGACTCCAGTAAATACTGGGTGGCTTTACGCATGGATGTCTCATAGTTTAGACTCGCAACAGAGAGTGCGCTTTACCTTTTTGGTGGGGAATCAGAACCCCGTTTTATTAGTGGTGCTGGTTAGACCCTGATCTTAGTTTAGGTAGGAGAAAGCAAACCGAACTGTCTGCTTACAGCTCCCGACAATTGTGAAGAAAGTTTTAGACTTTGGTGTGAAGATTTCACTAGAAAGCTTTCTTTTGTTTGCCTTTGCTTCACTTTTGTTTGACGTGGTCTCTCTTCTTTCCAGTCTAGGACCCCAGCTCTGGTCTTTGAGTACATTAACAATACAGACTTCAAGGTTTGTATCTCTGTGTGTTTTTGTCTCTTTTTGCTCTTTGCGGTACTCATCACTGCACAGTCGTGTTCTATGAACAGCCAATCGCATATCATGTTGACTTGCATGTATGTATGCCGTGGTGGATGTGCCTCGTCTGCAGCATTTCCACTTCTTGCTCGAGACAGTTGATTTCCTTCTTTTTAAAGAAAAAATCTCTGAATTTTTGAAGTCAGTTATTTTTTGATAATCGTGGCACACAGTTACAGGTAGTCCCCACGTTACGGACATCCGACCTACGACATTTGAACGGGGCTACAGCTGCGACGCATGTGCCCCAGTAACTGCCGCTCCGTCATCTTCAGCCTGGGGGCGCTGGAGGGGGGCGATTTTGCTGCTTGCGAAGTGTAGCGTCCCTCAGGCGGCTCCCGGTGGCAAGCGGTTTCACTGGCTGCCCGTTCATTCTCGGAGGGCGGCTGGTAGGGCTGCAAGCGGTGACCTGGTTGTGGTTGAACGGGGCGGCGGGGGTAGCATTGTAGTGTGCCTCGGATGACTGCGTGTTGAATCGGGGTGGTGGTGCGGCAGACACTGCAGGCAGCATGCTGTAGTGGAGGTGACTGTGAGGTGGGCTGGGGATGAACCGCCCCTCGCTGCCACCCTTCATTCTCAATAGCCTGCTTGTACCGTTACGCACATAGCAGGAAGTTGTCTCTTGTCAGTACAGGATGGCCCAGATCTAATTATGCTGATCCAGATCGTCTGGATGGCTTTGATTTATGCGGGGACGATTAGAGTTCGGTGCAAAGACGATTCTTCATGTCGTCAGTTTGTACACTTCTCAATGGACCGGGATTTTTTGGGTGATTTTCTATGTAATAAACTGAATAAGTTATAGCATAATGAAAATTGCATGATTAGATCTGGACCACCCTATACATTAGACATGTCGACGTCGGGTGCCTTCCTGCTGTGATAGCGTGGACAGTGCTGTGCAGAAGAGCTCATCTTAACCTTTTGTCTTCACCCTTCAAGAATGTCTCTGAAACTCAAATCTGATGCAAGTGCTGGTGATACAGTAAAGAAGAGAAAAACATCACCATGGAAAATAAAGTAGAAATAATAAAAAGGTCGGAGAGAGGTGACACTCCATCATTCATTGGCAGAGCACTTACAGTCGGTCAACAACAGCACTTATTAAAATAATGGACCAGTTCCGACTTACATACAAATTCAACTTAAATACAAACCTACAGTCCCTATCTCGTACGTAACCTGGGGACTGCCTGTGTTTGCCCTTCAAACGTGATGTTAAATGTTGTTTATAAATTTAAATAAAAATGGGCACCAGGGCAACAGTGAAACAAAGGTCTTGAAATGTATCGGATGCGTTCACCTTCGAGATCTTGTATTGCCTTTTCTGTCTGGTTTGCCACTTGAGTCCAGTGCCAGCCCTCTTGTCCCTAACAATTCCCCAATCCCCATTTTGTGTTTTAGAAGGATAACCATTTAAGTTTTTAGGTGTTCACTGTACCACTAATCTTGGCATTTGGTCATCACTTTACTTTTAACAGAGGCATCTATCATTTACAAATTCAGACAAGTTAGCCCAATGACAACACCGCAATGTTTTCTTTTCGCGTTGCTTCAAAATTAATTTTGGGAAAAGTGAACAGAATTAATACCGCCTTTCTTGTTTCCATGTTTCTCATCATAATGTTCATTTTCACTTTGCCTGTCGTACCCTACTGAGGTCTGTGGTAGCGATAAACTGCGCTGGGTTGACCAGCCTCTCTACCAGAAGGTCTTCCACATACTCATAGATCAACATGTGATGGTTGTGCCTGGTGCACCTCTTTGAGAGATCCAAGGGGGCATTCCAAGTATATTACGGGTTATTAATCGACTGTTCATTGTCTGGCCAGTGGTTTGTGACAAGGGTAAACCTGATCAGAGGCACATGTCTCCCGACATGTTTGATAGAGGCACACAGGCCCATGCCACCCTCACAACATTAGGAGAAATAGACCTAATGTAGTCAGTTATTAATGTTAACAATTTGCTTTGTCGGCTTCTTAAGAAAATACATTTTTCTCATAGTTTGAAGGCTGTCATGTAAAGCAGGGAGTATCATTTCACATCAGTTTGGTTTGTGCTAATGAATGTGTAAGATTGAAAAGGACAAACATGAGATCATCTGGGGCTGCAGAAACCTTTGTTTATTAACCTGTTCTTTCCCTTCAGGAGCTCTACCAGAAGTTGACAGACTATGATATACGCTTCTATATGTATGAGCTGCTGAAGGTAAGATTTGCTTTTCAACAGACTATCTGAAATCAGTCCATGCACCCTGGGATTGAGAGAGCAGTTCAAATTAGAGACATGAGAGCACGTTAACGCGTGATGGGCCTCTTTAGTGTTGTGGCGCAGTTGAATTGCCTTAGAAATGAATCCTTAATGTAAACAATGTTACTAATGTTGTAAATTGTGAAGTTACAGAATTTTAGCCATAAGACTAAAAGGGTTATCACCAGGGGCCTCATGATATAAACGGTGCGTACGCACGGAAATGTTGTGCCCTCCCGTTTCTACGTTCAAATCGTTTTGTATAAAACCTACACTTGGCGTAAAGCCACGCACTTTTCCACGGTACCTCATACCCTGTTGTACGCAAGCTCTCTGCTCGGTTTTGCAGACTGGCGGCATCCAGCGTCAAAGCAGTGCTACTGTTTCTTTATTAGATCCACATTCCTGACGTGGCTTTATAAATACACTGAAATTAACCACATATTGTTTATTAGTTTAAGGCACTTGATTGTAATTAACCTGTAACAATATAATGGTCCACGGAATGGTCAAACTATTCCAAATACCATAGCAGCTTTAGCGTTGTTACTCTCACTGCACCTTCTTTTTCTTGTTTCAGCTGCTTCTGTTAGGTGTTGCCACAGCGGAGCATCTTTTTCCATATTACTCTCACTGCACCACTCGGAGCAGCTGATCGGAAAGAGAATTATCGGAATACAGCATCAAGCACACGGCCATGCTTCTTATTTGAACTGCTGCTCACACGGCAAACGCTTCAAACCTTTCCTTTATGGACCTTGCGGTTCACAAACAGTTTCTGCTGGTACTTATAAGTACAATCACCTCACTGGGAACTAGCACTGCAGTTATAATATTACACAACCTGAGCCACTTTATAAAGCTCGTATTTACATATGATGACGATATCATTTTGAAGATGAAATGCAGCAACATATGTTTATTATATTATACAGATAAAACTTTAACTTCGTTTAAATAATCTATATTGTTAATAATTAAAGAACCCGGTGTCGCTATGCTAACAAAGATCTGGCACTCCGTTCACAGATTGTTCCTGCCGCGCACTGTATGCTTCACTGGGACTGGCGTGAAGGATAGAATAATTAAACATGTACTACGAAGATATTTCAATGTTCCTTAAAAGTTTTGAAGAATCGGCGTTCCAGTAATCCGTCCTCGATCGCGGGGGTTGCGTTCCAGAACCAGCGAAAAATCCATGATATATATTTAGATATGCTTACATTTAAAATCCGCGATGGAGTGAAGCTGTGAAAGTCAAAGCGTGATATAGCAAGGGATCACTGTATAAGCTTACAGATGGCTTAACGTCCATTACAGAGCTGATTGTGTGGCAATTGGGTATTTGGGGAAAGAAAAGGAAGGACAGGAATTGAAGGTTAGTAAGTTTGAGAGAGACAGGACTGCTGCAATAAAGTATTTTATCAAAGGTCGCGCACAATCACTGTCCCACCATGTTCACACGTTTAATAATGTGCTTTAACTCCCATCATAATGAAAATATCACGTATACATCTCAGTATTTTAATTATTCAGAGAGCTGTAATATCACGAGTGTAATGAATTCTGTGTCCAGTCGGAGGAAGAGAAAACCTGGAAGCACGTAGTGATTGACACACACAGAGCACATAGAAGATCAAATACAAAACAAAGCATTTAACGTGCGACTTTAGTTATGATGTGATTTGAAAAACTAGTAAATTAAATGATTTTAAGATGAAGTTTATGATGTTCTGCTTTAATGACAAAATAAACTACGTGATTAAAGTGGAAATTTCGAGATTGAAGTTGACATTTTGTGCTTTTTTCCCCACTGTGTGCATTTTTTTTCTCTGCACCCTAATAAGCTTTCATGTAACACTCAGACAATGGGCTACGACTCGCCTTTTCACAGCGACTTTGATATCTGACAACTTCTTTTTTTATTTCAGGCACTGTGTGACTTTGTGAACTTGAGCATTTGAGTTTCTCCAACACGCTATGTCACTCGATCAACTTCCTTTTGTTGTTTATTCCACTGTTTAAACCCACAAATAGTACATTTTTCCTTGCCTCCACTTGGTATTCGCTGAAATTCTTCTATTTTCCCCTGTGCTTCCCATTGTCTTTTCATAAAATGCTGAGCTTAAGGTCTATTTATATTGATGTCCATATTTAAAGAGGCGTAATTCTGGGGGAGTTGGGGCGGGACAGCAGGCGCGTGCACGAGCGTTACTTTTCACAGTGACTGGGATTTATGTAGCGGAAGTTGGTGAACACACAGACTTATGCATCAGGATTTTTCTGTGTGTAGGCACATTTTGGCTTTTGTGCTTATGTCATATTATGGTGCAAATTCTACGCACGGCGTTATACAAGAGGCCCCAGGAGTTTTGTTTCACATAAGAGGTTTTTTAAACTGATAGTCTTTTCTGTCTTTCATACTTTTTTTTTTTAAGTCATTTGATAACTGAGTTGTCTCAGTGTCTCATCATTTTAGAGGTTGTCAAGATTTCCTATTTGGTTGCATGATTAAGTGCTTTGTTGTAGGATCCAGTGATCTATCTATCTATCTATCTATCTATCTATCTATCTATCTATCTATCTATCTATCTATCTATCTATCTATCTATCTATCTATCTATCTATCTATCTATCTATCTATCTATCTATCTATCTATCTATCTATCTATCTATCTATCTATCTATCTATCTATCTATCTATCTATCTATCTATCTATCTATCTATCTATCGCTTAGCTAAAGAATGTATGTTCAAACCCCTAAATCATTTTGGGAAGTTGCATCCCATAGTTCAGTGTCACCAATCTTGTGTTTTTAATGTAATGTTTCTTTTGCATGTTTTCCACAAGGGCTTTTTAGATTTTTTTTCTTTTGTTGACTTCTACGTTTTGCTGACTGGCCAATTTTATACTATAGCTGAACTCCTTGCCTCTATAATCTGCTGTTTCCAGCTTCAGGATTTCTCATATCAGTGCATTTTGGAAGCAAAATTTGTCAGAATCTTAAACAGCTCCAACTGCATGTGTAAAAAATATCAATAGATTAGTCTGGCTGGTTAATCCTTCAAAAATCCACTCTGGCAATTGTTTTCATGCTGATTATATTTAACGTATTTCAGGTTATGGTTTTCTGTAGTCTTAACACGGAAAATAAATATGATTTACTGGTGGAAAAGTCTGAGGTTCCATTTTGCCTCCCTTTTTGCTTACTGACAACTTTCCAGTTATCAGGTATTTCTCCCGTCTAAAATCACTGCCAGAATATACTTATTAAAGCATTATGAGTAAAGTATTTATTTCTTCTTAACACTACTCTTAAAATCCCATCAGTCTTGAGGGGGCATTGTTTGTCCTTAAAGCTGAAACAAGGCCTCAGAGAACACTGGGCTTTCCTATTTTAAAATCTTTCGGCACTGTTCATGTATTTCATCTTTTGTGAAGACTTGCTCAAACATTTGTTTAGTTCATTTGCTATTTGCTGCTCATTTTCTGATTAGGTGGTTTGATATTTTTGCCGTGTGGCTAAGACTGACTATTTTACCTTTCATTGCTTTTTCAGGCTCTTGACTACTGTCACAGTATGGGCATCATGCATCGCGATGTCAAACCTCACAATGTAATGATCGATCACCAGATGAGGAAGGTACGTCTTTATGAGAGATTGGCTGCTACACTCCTCAGACTAAGCACTCAGTGGGGCAGGATGGGGCTGACTGCATGTTAAGGCAGAATTCAGTTCAGTTTATTTTTGATAGCACTGAGTGCGAGCTGAGAGTGCTGTTATATGTTCACATACATAGACAAAGATTGGTTTAAACACACGGGAAGCTTGGCCACTTCATATGATTACAGAATCTTTTCTTGATACCAAGGCTCCCAGTATCTGTGGTGTCTTTCAGTAGTCGAGCAACATGACACTGAGAAGATAAACAGAACAGAGGTTATTATTATTATTGTATTTCTTGTATTTTTACACAAATGACTAACAAACAGACCTCCTATTAGGTATGCTGTAGTAAAGTAGGGAGACTTCAAATTGACAGTGAAAGGGCACTTCTTAGATAAGCAGACAGATCAGTCCACAGCTTTGGGGCCCTGTAGCTAAAACCTTGACCTACCACTGTTATTTTGTTCATTCTTAGAATATGAAAATGGAATGTGATGAAGTAGTTGCTGTGCCTGTGCTGTCCGCTCAGTGTTACGGTAGGACCTGGCTGGTGGCTTCTAAATGCTCCTAATGTTCTCTTTGGTTGTCTCTGTATGGATGACAACCTAATTTGTTTCATGACTGCATAGTGGGTTCAGTTCGCAAACCCCAGCTCAGCTCTTGATACTGTGCTGTGAAATACTTCTTCACTCGTGATGTGGTGAATCTCAGCTTATCCTACAAAACAATGCAGAAGTTGTCTGTGACATAGCATGAAAATGTAAACAAAACTAAAAACTTGATTTCTCCACCTTACAAGTTTAACAAATTTAAAGCCTTCATAATGTGAAGTTGTGAAGGGATGTCTGTCTGGCAAGAGTTTACTCAGGCTTGATGCCTCTCTTTGGTGTCCATGTTTTTGGGAAAGTCTTAGAGCTAACATTAAAAGCAGAGAAATACATTTCTGTGGTGACCAAGCCCTCCTGTTCATCTTTGTGTGAAGATGGGGGTGACAAACTCTTTCATGCCTTGCACCATGGCGGTGAAACTGTCATTTCCCGAAGAGTGTTTAGGAGACTGAATGCGATAGAAAATGAAACCATCAAGAACAGACTGTATATTTTATTTTATGTAGTTCCTCTTTATACCATCTCAAGGCACGTTACTAGTACAGGATCATTGCTGGTCTGGTTGTTTACACAGATGAGGTACAGCAAAGTGTAACTTGAAAGCTACAAGAATATATGAGCACCATAAAGTACCCATTCAAGAAACACGCCAGCGGTTATCAGAATGAGTACTTGGCTGCCGAGTAGCCTCTTCATCTAGTGGTGTGTCCGTCTGCTAAGGTCTGCAAGTTAGGAAGTCAAAGGTCCAGTTGAGTAATGGGATGAGGTTGGGTGATCAGCTCTGGTGGGACAACTGTATTAATACAGAGTTGTATTCTTTAAACAAGACTGGCATGGCGGTTTTTATTATTTAGGTTGTAGCGATTACCCTAAGCTCAAAGAGGGCAATGCCACACTAATGATAAACTTATTGAGCTTTTATTAGCACATTGGACCTGGCTGTTCTGCCACTTCTCCTCTCAAAGGTTATTATCAAGCAAAGACAGAAAAGAAAAGGAAACAGTTAAGGAACAACAACAAGAAGAATTTACATATGTAAATATATTTTAACTAAACAATTACTTACTACAACAGCACCAACAAAATAAAGTTCACTTTAACTGTCTCTCAAGCAAATGCCCATCCCATAATAAAGACACTCCCTTAAAACACACCAAATTCCCACTTTTAGTTCGGATGGCCAGTACCAACGAACCCCACATATACATACATAAATGGACACAAAACTCTCAATGTGACAGAAAGTAACAAAAGATGCCCCTCTTCAGGTGAGGTACGTGTGTGTATACAAAAATATTACCAAAATACTACAGACAGACAGACAAATCCAGTCCAAAGGGTTATTGTCCATGAAGGAAGGGGAACCATGCGAAGAGGGAAATCAGATTGAGGGAAGATGGATGGCGGCGCTATCCCGAAAGTAAAAAAAGGATTGCAGATCTCGCCCTCAGAAATTGGCAAACCAAAGCATATGGACAGTCTTAAGGAAGAAAAAAAAAAAAGGTGTGTAGGTGGCCACCTCACTAAGCTTGTCCCAGCGTTGGGGCGAGACGTTTCTACCTTTTTTCCTCGGCGTTGATAGTGTCCATCTTATTTCCCTTTTAACGCAAAGCAACTATTCCCCTTCATTGGCTGTCAACCGGAAAATTTTTTGTTTTCTTGGGCCTTCCAAATTGCACCCATGATGGCAATACTGCAATTCCTGGTCCTTGACTGCAAAAGGCGTCTCCATCTGAATCTGAGTGGAAGCCCTGAGCAGTGGCAAAAGACAGATGAGATACAATATAACACACCTAGGTAAAACATTATTTCAATAAACTCCTAATGTGGCAATGCTACAAGGCGTGCCAACGTGCTATGTAGTGCAATAAGTATGGCATCATCTGTAAATGGGTTTGTGATGATTCGCAAAATAGAGGTAGTCCAAACTATCATTTTAATGTGAGTACCACAGGTCTGTTGTCATTCAGGACGATCACTTTGGTTTTATTTGGCACAGGGATAACTGTTGCCTTTTTGAAGCAGTTGAGGACCACCAATTCCCTCTGTTGATTATTTACTATTTCTGTCAAAATGGCAGCTGATCAGTCGCTACAGGTTTTCAAAACTTGTCCTGATATCCCATCCATCCTGAATGCCTTATGGATGTTGACTTGTTTAATTAGCCTCCTTACATTACCCATAAAGCCAGAGGTGGCAGTGTTGTTGTCAAAGTGGGCATAGAAGGCATTCATTTCATCCGGTAGAGAAATGATGGATGGAGTTGGATTAGGCTTTTGTTTGTAATCCATAAATCTCTCGAAACCGTGCCACAATTTATGTACATCCCTACTGCTACTATTCTCTGTATAATTATAATTAAAGACCTCAGCCATCCTGTACAGACTTGACTTGACTTAAACAAAGACTCTTGGAAAGAAACTACAAGACCTCCTAGCCCAAGTGAGACAGCAGGCAACATAGCAGTAAGTTGCACGTTGACGGCTGAGGTCAGGAAAGGGTGAGACTTTGTGCGAAGTTAGATGAGACATGCTAGCACCCTTCACTTGTTGCTGCCATCAAATGGCAACTGTCGGTGCTTTCGAGAATGCTCAGGTGCTTTTGAAAATGTAGTGTTTATATTGGCAGAGGTTAGAGCCGTGTCAGATTTCATAACTAAGGGCATATATAAATTTGTAATATGTGTTTATTGTATTTGGAAATACAGTAGTCTAGTTTTTCACTAAAGTTTCTGTGTCTGTCATCTTTAAATTGAGTAACTGCAGTGTTTTAAACTTGCCCGTGGATATCCTCTGACTTTTGAGTCCTGGGTGTTTCAGACGAGTAGACCTGATGAGGCACAGAATCCATGAGGTCCAGAGTACTGTGAATTTGATTGTGCACAACCGAAGTAAAGATGAGGCTGGCACAGTGCTGGCAAGCAGCTTACGTTCTTGCAGATTCCACCCAGTTTCCCCTTAACACTTCTACATTCTTGTGATGCATTTTTTTTTTTTCCCAGCTGCGACTTATTGATTGGGGCCTGGCAGAGTTCTACCATCCAGCACAGGAGTACAATGTCCGTGTGGCATCTCGTTACTTCAAGGGGCCGGAGCTTTTGGTTGATTACCAGGCAAGTTTCTTTGATTTTTCTCACTTGAGTTCCCCCCAGAGTGGTGTGCTTCGTACTAGTTTGATCTCTTTGCACGTTGGGGGCCATTGGTGTTTTTTGATTGTGCTTTACTACACAAACCAGTTTCAGCTTCCTGGCAGGAGAAGTGCCAATACTTTTTCTGTAAAGAATACATATAATATTTCTGTCAGCCTTTTGTGGTCTGAATGTAGCTGTTGTAATTCAGTGAGTGTGATGGGATGCTTTCCAGCAGCAGGCACAAGTGTTGTGCCACATGGAGTATTCTGTTGAGGTTTTGCAGGCTTGTTTTTCCTTCTAAATCCTGTTTGCCTCTCGCATTGACATTCGCTCATTAAGGTCCTTCTTGTGCAATTTCACAGAGATTTTCAATTAATTGTGCCAATCCTTAATTGTGTTTTCCTGTAGCTGGCCTATGAAAAGGAGCTTTTTTGTTTTAGACGCCCAAGGAGATCTCTAGTGCGACACCTGAGCCTTTTTATTTTTGCACTCCTGTGCAATGCACTACACTACACTATGCTGAGTGAGGGTGTTGAGAGCATTTAAAAAACTTTCATATCTGAGCTTCACCAGGTTTGTGCTTTTCAAGATTCTCTCCTTTTTTTGAGGTTCTGTGAAAGTTTGTCAGACATTCCTGGCAAAATGGGTCGTGTTTGATTAAAAACAAATTTTTAAGTTGAAAGTTGAGTCCAACAACAGATAGTGGGGGCTGCGGAGGCAGTAGATTATACTCAAGCAAGGTTTAGGCTAACCATTCCAAAAGGGAGTCATTTGTTTAAGCAAATACTTTAACTTTTCATATATTTTCTTTAAATTCTTGTTTTATTATGTTTACTATATGATTTGATGTCTAAAAAGCCTTGTAAATCCTGACCTTGTGAATTTCACATTCAATATCTGATACAACAAAACGTGAAAGCATATTTGGGTCAGGATGCTTTTTCAATTCACTACTTTCTGTCTGTCTCTGTTTTTCAGATGTATGATTACAGCCTAGATATGTGGAGCTTGGGCTGCATGCTGGCTAGCATGATCTTTCAGAAGGAGCCATTTTTTCATGGCCAGGATAATTACGACCAAGTAAGGCTAACTTAATGCAGGCTTGCAACTAGTGTACGGAAGCGACTTTGTGTCACTGCCACCAAATACTCACAGAAAAATCCACAAGTTAATACACACGCTGTCTCTACAGTTTCTCCACACTGAGTCCTCCAGGCACTACTTACAAAAGGTTACATTGACAATCGTGTTACATTTTTTTTAAAATGTTTCCTTTTCTTAGCACAAGCACAGCTGAGAAGCCTCGATGCATGTGCTCCATAACGCGTTAAAAAATCACACATTTAATCACACTTTGCATTCCAAGCAAAGGGGAACTTCTCTCAATACATGATTTCCTGGTACACCGATTACATTGATCAGCGCTTCCCAATTCATTTTACCCTCGCACACCCTTGGTTTGAGAAGAAGTATGAAAAAATATGAGGTTAACACAGAAAAACAGATCACCAATTCAAGCTTTATGAATAATCGCTTCGCCATCAATAATTGTTTTGGTAAAGCCATACTCAGTATAATCCTCCTTCCATTTTATAATTTTTCCATCACTAGCCATGATTAAATGAACGGTAAAAAAGTAAGAGCGAAGTTGAGGGTGACTTATTCAGGCAGGCAGGTGACAGCTCAATAGCTCGAATTTGGATATAAGTAGGTTCTATTTAGTTGCCAGAAATATCTTTGGTAGGAATGGAAGTTGAATTTAGTCTTTAAATTTCTATGGTAAAGAAAAAGTAATGCAATTATGACTACATTTGACTATATAAAGTCACTGTCGGAATAAATAAAGTCAAAACTTGAATATATAAAGTCAGCGCTGGAATATATAAAGTCAAAACTTGAATATATAAAGTCATTCCCAAATATATAAAGTCAAAACCGGAGTATATAAAGACAGCGTTGGAATATATAAAGTCAAAACTTAAATATATAAAGTCAGAGCTGGAATATCCATCCATTTCCCAACCCGTTGAATCCGACCACAGGGTCATGGGGGTCTGCTGGAGCCAATCCCATCCAACACTGGGCGCAAGGCAGGAAGCAATCCTGGGCAGGGCACATGCATCATTTTCAAAACATTAACCGAACAGTGTTTTTTTAATTTATTTTTCTGAATACGTTTTTGTTCAGTTCAGAGTCGTTTCAATCAATAGATTTTGACTTTGACTTTATATAATCAGGCATGACTTTATAAATTCCGACGCTGACTTTATATATTCAGGTTTTGAGATTATATATTCCAGCGATGACTTTATATATTCAACTTTTGACTTTATATATTCAGAAACAAGTTTGACTTTTGCAGACTCCAAGAGGTTTTCTTCCAAGATGGCCCTGTATTTGGCTCCATCCATCTTCCCATCAACTCTGACCAGCTTCCCTGTCCCTGCTGAAGAGAAGCACCCCCAGAGCATGATGCTGCCACCACCATATTTGACAGTGGGGATGGTGTGTTCAGAGTGATGTGCAGTGTTAGTTTTCCGCCACACATGCATTTGCATTTTGGCCAAAAAGTTCCATTTTGGTCTCATCTGACCAGAGCACTTTCTTCCACATGTTTGCTGTGTCCCCCACATGGCTTGTGGCAAACTGCAAACGGGACTTCTTATGGTTTTCTGTTAACAATGGCTTTCTTCTTGCCACTCTTCCATAAAGGCCAACTTTGTGCAGTGCACGACTAATAGTTGTCCTATGGACAGATTCCCCCACCTGAGCTGTAGATCTCTGCAGCTCATCCAGAGTCACCATGGGCCTCTTGGCTGCATTTGTGATCAGCGCTCTCCTTGTTCGGCCCGTGAGTTTAGGTGGATGGCCTTGTCTTGGTAGGTTTACAGTTGTGCCATACTCCTTCCATTTCTGAATGATCGCTTGAACAGCTCCGTGGGATGTTCAAGGCTTTGGAAATCTTTTTGTAGCCTAAGCCTGCTTTGGACTTCATGGTGTTGTTGCTCCCAATATTCTCTTAGACAACCTCTGAGGCCGTCACAGAGCAGCTGTATTTGTACTGACATTAGATGACACACAGGAGCACTCTGTTTAGTCATTAGCACTCATCAGGCAATGTCTACGGGCAACTGACTGCACTCAGACCAAAGGGGGATGAATAATTACGCACACCCCACTTTGCAGTTATTTATTTGTAAAAAATGTTTGGAATCGTGTATGATTTTCATTCCACTTCTCACGTGTACACCACTTGTGTTGGTCTTTCACGTGGAATTCCAATGAAATTGATTCATGTTTGTGGCTGTAATGTGACAAAATGTGGAAAAGTTCAAGGGGGGCCGAAGACTTTTGCAAGCCACTGTGTGTGTGTGTGTGTGTGTGTGTGTGTGTGTGTGTGTGTGTATATATATATATATATATATATATATATATATATATATGCCAGCAACACTCATGACAATGACAAAACAATTACATTGTCAATCATGTTACGTTATTATTAAAATGTTTCCTGTTCTTTTTACTTCTCCGCTGCGAAGCGCAGGTATTTTGCTATATATATATAGATATATATATATACTGCTCAAAAGAAATACAGGAACACTTTTTAATCAGAGTATAGCATAAAGTCAGTGAAACTTCTGGGATATTAATCTGGTCAGTTAAGTAGCAGAGGGGGTTGTTAATCAGTTTCAGCTGCTGTGGTGTTAATGAAATTAACAACAGATGCACTAGAGGGGCAACAATGAGATGACCCCCAAAACAGGAATGGTTTAACAGGTGGAGGCCACTGACATTTTTCCCTCCTCATCTTTTCTGACTGTTTCTTCACTAGATTTGCATTTGGCTACAGTCAGTGTCACTACTGGTAGCATGAGGCGATACCTGGACCCTACAGAGGTTGCACAGGTAGTCCAACTTCTCCAGGATGGCACATCAATACGTGTCATTGCCAGAAGGTTTGCTGTGTCTCCCTGCACAGTCTCAAGGGCATGGAGGAGATTCTAGGAGACAAGCAGTTACTCTAGGAGAGCTGGCGAGGGCCATAGAAGGTCCATAACCCATCAGCAGGACCAGTATGTGCTCCTTTGGGCAAGGAGGAACAGGATGAGCACTGCCAGAGCCCTACAAAATGACCTCCAGCAGGCCACTGGTGTGAATGTCTCTGACCAAACAATCAGAAACAGACTTCATGAGGGTTGCCTGAGGGCCCAAATGTCTACTGCCCTGTGCTAACTGCACAGCACCAGGGCGCTCAATTGGCATTTGCCATAGAATACCAGAATTGGCAGGTCCACCACTGGCGTCCTGTGCTTTTCACAGATGAGAGCAGGTTCACCCTGAGTATATGTGAAAGACGTGAAAGGGTCAGGAGAAGCCATGGAAATCATTATGCTGCCTGTAACATCATTTAGCATGAGCAGTTTGGTGGTGGGTTAATGATTGTCTGGGGAGGCATATCCATGGAGGGTCACACAGACCTCTACAGGCTAGACAACGGCATCTTGACTGCCATTAGGTATCAGGATGAAATCCTTGGACCCATTGTCAGACCCTACGCTGGTGCAGTAGGTCCTGGTTTCCTCCTAATGCACGACAATGCCCGGCCTCATGTGGCAAGAGTATGCAGGCAGTACCTGGAGGATGAAGGAATTGAAACAATTGAATGGCCTTCACGATCCCCTGACTTAAACCCAATAGAACATCTGTCGGACATTATGTTTTGGTCCATTAGGCGCCGCCAGGTTGCTCCTCAGACTGTACAACAGCTCAGGGATGCCCTCATACAGATCTGGCAGGAAATGCCACAAGACACCATCCGTCGTCTCATTAGGAGCATGCCCCGACGTTGTCAAGCATGCATACAAGCTCGTGGGGGCCACACAAGATACGGAAAAGCAGTTTTTGAAAAAATGGACTAGCCTGCCACATCTTCATTTCACTCTGATTTTAGGGTGTCTACACAATTGAGCCCTCTGTAGGCCAACAGAGTCACGCTGCAGACTGCAATACCTCACGGAACGCCCTCCATATCACGGAATGCCTATAGGTTCAGTCACGGAACGCCCTTCAGCGCACACCATAGTACACACGCATGTAATGACGCAATTTATCATAACGCCCTTTCCCACGTCACTCGTATCACGCCCTCTGCGAGACAGTGTTGACGCGCTCGTTGTACAGAATGCTGTAGATGCTGTAGTTGTACAAATTACAACAGTTTTCTATCTGGTCAAACATAAATGACTTCCAGTTTCATACTTATGCTATCAAATCATTCTAAGCTCTTTCATGATTCTAACACTTCCGATATAAAGTACAGTTTTATGTTGTTTTTTTTACTATTTTGAATGGTTGTTCATTACGTTTTCCCCTGAAGTGTTACGTTATAGTAAAAGTAACAAATCTTATTACTATCCAGTGTTTCAAACGGAATGTGCCTCATGAAACTCATACCTAGAGATTTTCAATCTATAAATGTATTTCATATTCCCACTAGCAAATTATACACATGTGAAACAATAATAAAGCTTCATTATTTTTAGAAGGTTTTCAAAAACAGCGCTACATATAAAATTAGTTTTTAAACTGACAAGGAAACATTTTAGGAAACAGTCATTTATTTATTGATTTGATCCATCAACGTTTTCATTACTAAAAGCTGTATGTGTGAAATACTGGATGTCATGTCCATATCAATTGAAAGGCATGTGACAGCCAGTAGATTTTACATAATTTTACATTTTTTAACTTTTCAGTTTGAGACAATCGTGATTGTTCTTAAACCTTTTTTGTGCAACATTTAAGTTGATTGCAAAGACCCAACTTATACCAACATAAACTCAAACTGTCTTTGAGTCGTCGTCTTTGTAAATTTTTATAAATATCAAAAACTGTTACAACTACTACTAATAATAAATAGTGGATCAGTTACAGTGTGCTTTCAGCAGGGAATTATCCCGAGGTGATCTCCTCATTAAACATTCAGTATTTATTGTCTTGTGCATACAGTGCAATGATATTGTAATTTACTGTACATGCCTCTCTAGAACAGTAGTAATATAATAAAACACAATAAATATATAGAATACAATTTACAGTAGAGATATATATTCAGGTATATTACAAATATTTATACCTAGTCTTTTTCTTACATTTCTTATTATGATTGGCTGTTCAGTAACTCTTTAACTAAACACTTTCTTTCAAGCCATACTTAGCGCCATTGGTTCTTTACTATTTGCCAGAAGGGAGGATTAAGAAAACACTTGTGCAGGATGGCCGAGTGTGTAATAATCTTAGCAGAATGTCTTCTAGATATCCTGGACAGAAGGCAGCTGGGTGCCAGTAATAGTTTGTGGCATTCACCACCCTCGCGTGTGTGCCCTACCAGGATGTGATGCGCCAGTGAAGATGGACTCCAGACAGCACATGTGAGACATCTCAGGAAGGCATTGGTGAACTTGGCAATAGGCAAACCGTGCTGTTCCCTCCTCAATTCATCAGTGATTGTTACTGTACGAAATTTAAACAAGCTCACCATTTCCACAGCACCCCACAAACACAAACCACAGCTTAATCCATTCTCTGAAGTCTATGACCTGCTCCTTAAATTTTGGCCATGAAAGGTAGTGATTGTCCTGGCACCACTGAGTCAGCAGATAGACCTCTTGTCTGCAAGCCATTTAATCATTGGTGGTGATCAGGCCTATGATGGTGATGTCAGCAGCATTTTTAATGATGGAGCTGGTGTGGTGTCCGGACACACACATTATCATTATATATATATATATATATATATATATATATATATATATATATATATATATAATAATCCTGATTTGTAACATGGCATTGTTTCATACAGTAGTTCCATATTCAGTCCCAGGGCTGTACATTTTTCCCCAACTAATTTTTGCTTTTAATTAGACTCCTTCTTGAACTTGCAAGCCAACAGTCTAGGTTTTGAAAATTAAAGTGATGTATCAAAACACACTGTTATAATTACCACATAGGGGAGTGTAACCTGTGGGGGGCATTTTAGCACCCAAACCCTTCACACAACCACACACACACACACATAAGATCCAGGTTCAAATATGAATTTATTTTAAAGAAATAAAGCACACAATCCCAGTTGGGACATCCATCTGTGTCCTCCATCCATTACATCGGTCATTTCAGTAGACAATGAACTATTGAAAGAAAATCAAAAAGCCAGTCCATCCCCACTTTTCTTTACAGTGAATCACTGATCAAGTCCACTGAACAAAATGACATCACGGTAGGTTTTTTTCACATGAAAAAAAATAAAACACAAAAATCTAATTTGTCGAACAGCAGCAACTGATGGGAATATTTTTTTTAACCTGTATCTCATCAAGAAAAAAGTTCATGTCCTTCAGGCATTCAAAAGTAAATAAGAAGGTGGACATGACTTCTTCAGTCTCTTCATCGTCTCCCCTTTGTTCTTATTTTTAATTGTGTATGTAACTTCATCCTCGTCATTTCCAGAATTCTTGGCCGGAGGACTGTCCCAACAAGTTGGTCTTTGTTGGCATCCAGCCAGTCACAAGCACTTAGGATGTTTTGGATCAATGAAGACTTTTTTTATGAAAAAGAAAAAAAATACTGCCAATTACTTTATTAGGAATATCAATATATTAACTCCACTTTTACTCAAAGAACAATCAAATTGGCTTATGAAATGAACACACCAATATGACCACAGCATGTCGTAGGAATACTTAGCTCAATTGATTTCTCTGCTTTTTGTCTCTACTGCCTGTAGGCATGAGGTGGAGTGAAAAAAAAAAAAATAAACTCCAGTGTACAACCACAGCAGTTCATCTTCAAGGGAATGTCATGTCCAGTTAGAAACCATTCAGAAAGTGCACAAATAATTCAAAATGACAAAGTGCTCTGTAGTGAAAAAAGCATTCATTTTATTTACTAATACATTGCTGTAAGACCCAATCTGAACGTCTACTGGAATTGTACTGAAGTGAGGCCCTGAAAGACAAAGAGTCCAATTAGCACAGCATTGTCACTTGTGAAGGCCAAATTCATCATTTCAAATATCATCATTTCAAATAATATGTAATTTAATTGTTCCCAGTTTAGTAAGCATGCTTTAAAACTGCTGAAACATTCACCCAAACATATTACAATAGAAATGCTACATCTAAAAAGTTATACATAATGGAAAGTGTTTACCTGAAGCAAACAATTACTCCATTCTAGACTGGTTGATTTCTGAATGATATTGAAAAGGAAAAAGAAAGTCATCACCTTTAAGGCATTGGCTGTGCCATAAGAGTCATTTCACTACATACCTGACAGGACTGGCTGCCTTTGTGAGGTACAATTTGCTAACTAAATGTAACCATAAATATGCTTAATATGATTGTACTGGCATAAATAATTCAGTCAACATTTTCATATTCTTTAGTAATGGAAAAGAAGGTTGGGGGAGAAAAGTCCTTGCTCTTTCCTATCTTGTCTGGAATTGCTGGAAGCAGAAATAATTGCCATTTAATAAATCAGTTAGAGCACAAGCACATGAAACCCTCATTTTAAGACCACCATTCTCTGCCCCATAACACCACTGACACACCACAGGGCTGACGAGAGACACAAGTTACTGACAGCCTCACCGGAGACCTGCTGTGTGACCAGTCGGTCAAAGTCTTTTTGTGATGTTCTAATATTTAAAATTAGTGTCAGAAAACTTTTCAACTGATAATTACGGCACTGCCCGTGGGGCACAGAATGTCCTCCTTCTCGTGTGGAAAGTGAAGATCGATGTCTTGGCTGGAAGATAAAACAAATTTAGAAATACTGTAAGCTGACAAATTCTTATAACTGTTCTTCCCTTAAAAAAAGCTTGAAAAGTTACACACCTTTAATGCTGGCTTTGCGAAGTAAGAGAAGACACCACCATCTTCTAATTTTGGCATGTCTTCCTAAAAATGTAAATCGGAAATTACAATAAATTCTATGAATAAAAAAATCACAATATTCAAACAAATATTACACTTAAACCACTGACCTGACTGAAATCAAATGCTCTTCCAGTGGATGTAGAGAGCATACTAAATAAAAAGCAAGTTATTATTTGAAATCAACATTTACATCTTACTACTGGCAGTGTCCTCCACTTACCCTGAGCAGTCCAGGCTGTCAGTCTGTTGTGTAGATTCGATCACATGAAGAGGTGATTAGTAGTAAGGAGATATCTGTGTGTGTTTTCTGTCTTATACTAGCAACACATATTGATATTCACATTCCCTTCTTCTGTGGTTCTTTCCAGCTACCTGGCATTATTTTAGAGGCAATTTTCCTACAGATAAAATTTGTTTTGTCAAAATTGATTTATATTATATTAATATATATTAAAAACAAAGTTGATATGAACTTTGCAGATGGAATATCATTGTAGAACTGGATTAATAATATTTAATTCTGAAAATGTGCCAATTAAATAATTTTATCACACAGAAGAAAGAATTACTTAACCAAAATGTAGCTGGAGCCTTTCATCACTTTTTATGACAATGATATTCATTTCAGATTACAAGAGTAGAATTATTAGTAATAGAACAGGTAGAGAAATAGTGAACATCAGATCATATAATCTCTAGCAACTTTTAAATGAACAAATAATTTATAAAGGGAGTGACTTTGGCTTCACACATGAGACCACAGCACACCATTACAAATATTTTAGAACCTTGAGGATGTTTTACCGCTGTGCCGTTATGAATTATTTGCATAGCTCTTCCAAAATAGCTTCGTGAAAACTATCCATTCATCCATTTTCCAACCTGCTGAATCCGAACACAAGGTCACAGGGGTCTGCTGGAGCCAATCCCAGCCAACACAGGGCACAAGGCAGGAACCAATCCCGGGCAGGGTGCCAACCCACCACAGGACACACACCCACACACCAAGCACACACTAGGGCCAATTTAGAATCGCCAATCCACCTAACCTGCATGTCTTTGGACTGTGGGAGGAAACCCACGCAGACACGGGGAGAACATGCAAACTCCACGCAGGGGCAGTGCTACCACTGTGCCACCGTGCCGCCTAGTGAAAACTATTAGGATCAAATTTTTTAAAGAAGATTAGTTCAAATGGGCAGCAGTCATCTCTAGGTAACAGAAATAACAGAGTAAATAAGGAACAGTCCTGCTAAAATGCTAATTTTGGGAGATTTGGGCTGAGGTTCAAACTGAGTGAACTGAACATATGAACAAAGATATAAAAAAGAACAACTTTTGAACGCTGGGACTGAACAGTTGAACAAAGATCAAGAACAAAGAACTTGAACTCAGATGGCAGAGGCTGGGCAGTGACTGGTGCAGTGGGCACAGAGGACAGAGACTGGGTGGTGACTGGTGCCGTGGGCACAGAGGACAAAGACTGGGTGGTGACCGATGCCATTGGCATGGAGGGCGGAGGGAGCACTTTAGGACCTTTGCCACAATCTGACAAGTGCCTGAGGAACTGATCTTTATGAACTACTGTTTTCTGACAATAACAGCAATGGTAATGGCCTGATCCCTGGCAGTTCAGTGAACACTTGTATATTTTAAAACCTGAAACAGTACAAAGAAAAAAGGTTAATATTCAGAATTATTTTGCTAAACATTTAAAACTTAACGAAAGAAATTCAGATAATCCTTAAATTTAATAGAGTTAAAACAAGCAAATCCTGTCCTATTATTCTTTTAAACAGAACAAACTAATTAAAGATTCTGTCAATGATGCTTTTAAAAATGTATGAAAATATACTATATGTTGCCTGTCAATTGTAGGCAATGTAATTCCACACTTACATTCTGAAAAATTAAAGTATTTGTAGTATGATCTTTGTCATATTCTACTAAATATTTTAAAAGAGAAAATTGTTAATACACAGTCATGAATTAATTAAAATTATTCAAAGCTAGCTTTTCAAAAGGTGAAAAAGTACACAGTATACTATTTTGTCAAATAAAATCATGTTGTTAAGGTGAATATCTAGCTGCATTAAATTGTATTAAAAGTGTCAATTAATCCAATTTTACAAGTTACAAGATATCTTCTAGAGCACTTCACATCCCTCCATGAACAACTACTGTCCTGCTGTGGCTCTGTAAGTGGCTGATGAGGCCTACATGATCTGATCTTTTATAGCAAAACAGACAAGCAAACTCCTGAGCACCAAACACAACTGGAGGTTCCTCTGTGGTCTTCAATATACTTATGTGTCTCTGGTGAATATAAAATAGATATAAAGTTCTTAAAACTGACAAACATGCACGAGGACAATCACTTCACTTTATTTCAATTGAAAAAACTTCAAAAGCAGTATTTTGAAGAATGCAGGAGAGGTGGGCATGAAACATTTAATATTGTTTTAAGAGTTCAAAAAAACTGTACTATCATTGAAAGAACTTTATAAAATAAATAATAATAATAATAATAATAACAACAACAACATGATTCTATCCTGGCTGTTCTTTTCCTCATTATTGTCTACAATCTAATTTGAACTATCTTGAACAGAAGGAAATTGAATATTGCATTCACACTTGCCCTTTGTTTGTAGCTACTTATTAAAATGTTCAGTTATGTACTGTAAATATATATACAGAACTATGAAAAAAGATCATCTAAAGTGACCTAAGTATATTCAAACTTCAGACTACCAACATTACTATAATTGAAAAACCAGTATATCCCCTATTAACTGTGTTTGTCTTAGAAAATATGCAAACAATAAGCTTTCTGTGGAACATTACCTTATAATGGCTCAATCTCTCTGTATTGTCTTTCTGAAATATATTTTGATATCTAAAATACCAGGTTACTGGTTTTGCTTCTGATTAACTTGCATATACGTGATATACAGGACAAATGGTGAATGATATTCTGGCAATTATAAATACTTAATCACGGTCACTTATATTTGATTACAGTCCATTACACTTCGCTATGGTTAATTATACTCAACAACGGTCAATTGCATATTATAACAATTGTTATAAAAAATTATTGACTGCTGAATCCGTCGATTTACTACTCAGAATCGAGTATTCCGATTAGCCCTGTAACAACTAGCTACACAAACCATCCTGTTTGTTGTTTAACTGTTAATACTTTCTTAGAGCGCTTAGTACTGCACGGAACCTGAAAGTTGATTCAACATCTTTATTACACTGTGGTATAATTCGTACCCTAGCAGTAAAGTATAATATTACCTAATACTAGTACAACTTGCAACAAACTCACTGCCATCTTAATTTCTAACACAAACTCTTTCCTCGAAAATCTTTCAGAAAGATATATTCTAAGTCCACCATTCCTCCGGACTCCGACAAAAACAATGATGACGTCTCGAAACTGACATCAGAGGGCGTTCCGTGACTAGTGTTGGGGGGCGTTCCGTGATATGAAGGGCGTTCCGTGTCTAAATTCCTAGGTATTGCAGGCTGCAGCCAGACCCTTCTCCTGTAGGCAGAAAACTTTTATTTCCATTAAAAGACTTGGCATCCTTTTGTTGGATTGCCCTGACATTATTTGTATAGATATCCAACTTCATATTGAGATCTGATGTATCTAATGTGTTTCTTTAAAGTGTTCCTTTAATTTTTGTGAGCAGTGTATACAGTATGTATATATATATAGAGATATATATATATATAGATATATAGATATATATAGATATATATAGATATGAGAACAACACTCATATCAATGACAAAACAATTACATTAACAATCATGTTACGTTATTCTGCTAGTTGATAATATTCGTAAATAATAACAATAAGCAAAGTACAAGTGAATACTGGCAACCATACAACCTGATTAATGCTGATACATAGTTTCAGGCGGCACACTTGTTAGTTACTTAAAATGTCTTGTGTGGTCTGCTTTCTTCAAAACAGGCTGCATGCCTGTCTCAATATGGCTGCCGAGCTGTGCTCTTCATTGTGTTGTCCTTTTCAGTTCATGGTGGGTGAGATGCTCCTTCATCATTTGGTGAGAGAGAGAGAGGAGTAAAGCAAGCAAATGTATAGGTTTTCGGTACGACCCCTAGAGCCAATAGGGTGTCATGGTTACTTAAAGGCTTCTGATACAAGCCAATCCCAAACAACCATACTTCTGACCAGTGGGACAGAGAATACCTTCACAACTGCCACCCCCTAAAACCATTTGTTAAGGTGAAGTTTGCCAGCTGGGCACTCTGGCTTTCCTGTGGGGTTAAATGAGAGAATCCTACAGAGAATCACTTGCCAAAGTTGTCTGAGGCACTTCACCCAACCCTGTCGTAAAATTCACTATCCTGACTTAGTCTTGGGGGGGTCTATGGGGTAAACATGAATTCTTCTCACTAATGAATTACTAATATTACATTGCTTTGCCTAAGTTACAAATAAAGACATACAAAATATTTATCAACTTGTATACAAAATTTCACACCACAAAAATTGGGATGGAAAGAATTGTGTGGCCAAGCAGCTGACTTGGGGCTCTGCACTGGTCAGCTGTTTCTTGAAATTCAAAGGGTTTTCTCTTTATAGAGACACTGGTTGATCTGGAAGAAGGCCAGGACTGTTTCTGATATCTTCTGTCTTGGCTCTTCTCTTTCCAGACTTCATGTCCCATGTTCCTCTTTCTATTTCAGCTGGTCCGAATTGCTAAGGTCCTGGGAACAGATGAGCTTTTTGGATACTTAAGGAAGTACCACATAGAACTAGACCCTCGCTTCAAAGACCTCTTGGGGCAGTGAGTATCTGCGTAATGTTGTGCAAGCACTGAATGACAGTCCTAAGAATAGGGGGAGTGATTTGTAAAATATGACTGGGTTGATTCATAACTGGCTACAAGCTGTGAATCCTACCATGAGGTTGTTACTACGTACCATATAACAGGCACACAATATTCCACATTCACTGTTTTGTTTTTTCCCCTCCCCTTTAAATTCAGCAAATGTAGAATTTAGCATCATTTTGACGATGACAATGTAATGCATTTTATTAAGGTTTGGTCCTTGCTGTGATGCAGACATGTCTTTAGCACAGAACACTTCTGATTGGTTTGGACTGCATGATCCTGAGTTGCTTCTGATGCAAAAGAAATGGAGGCAGAGATCCATGACACTTAAGACTTTGATTTAGAACATTAGTTTTGCTTAAACTGTAAAGGCTCAGCTCTTTTAATCTTTCCTCATAATTCAACCTCTGTAGACCTGAATCAGCCTAGTCGCTCTTCTCTGGACCTTCTCTAGTGCTGTTATGTCCTTTTTGTCTCCTGGAGACCAAAACTGAACACGGTACTCAAGATTAGGCCTCACCAGTGTGTTGTAAAGCAGAACCTCCTGTGACTTGTACTCCACACATCAAGGCGCTATATAACCTGACAGTCTGTTAGCCTTCTTAATGGCTTCTGAACACTGTCTGGAAGTCGATAGCTTAGAGTCCACTATGACTCCTAAATCCTCTTCATAAGGTTTACTCTTGATTTTCAGACCTCCCATTGTGTATTCATACCTCACATTTTTACTTCCTATGCTATGTGTAATTCTTTACATTTCCTGACATTAAATTTCATCTGCCACAAATCTGCCCAAGCCTGTCTGCTATCCAAATCCTTCTGTGATGATATAACGCTGTTATATCCAAATTATCTGCTAATCCGCCTATTTTGGTATCCTCTGCAAACTTAACCAACTTGTTACTTATATTCCTATCTAAATCATTTATAGATATTAAAAATAGCAGCGGCCCTAGCACTGCCCCCTGTTGGTCACCACTCTTAACATCGGCCAGTTCTGATGAGGTTCCTCACACCATCACCCTCTGCTTCCTGTGTCTGAGCCAATTCTGCACCCATCTAAAAACATCACCCTGAACTCACACTCCTTTTAATTTGATGCCCAACCTCTCATGTGGCACCTTATCAAATGCTTTCTGAAAGTCCAGATAAATAATATCATAAGCTCCACTTTGATCGTATCCTTTTGTTGCCTCCTCATAGAATTCCAGCATGTTAGTAAAACACGACCTCCCTCTTCTGACCCCATGCTGACTGTTCACAATAACTCCTGTCCTTGCCATGTGTTGCTCAATCTTATCCTTAATAATTCCTTCCATTAATTTTCCTGTGATTTTTCATGTTAAGCTTACTGGCCTGTAGTTGCTCTGATCTGCCCTGTCACCCTTATAATGGGATGATATTTGCCATTTTCCAGTTCTTCAGAATCTCTCCAGTATGCAGTGACTTCCTAAAAATATGTGTCAAGGGTTTATATCTGTACTCACTACCCTCCTTAAGAACATGAGGATAAATATATTCTCTGGTCCTGGTGATTTGTTTGATTTCATCTTATTTAATCTGAGCAGCACTTCTCCCTCTTTAATTTCCAAATCCCTCAGCACCTCCTTAGTAGTCCCTGTTACTGCTCTGAGGTTATCCACTGGCTCACTTGTGAACACCTCAGAGAAATGTAAGTTTAGGTCATCTGCTATTTCATTGTCTGTATCTTTTAATTCTCTTTACTATTCCTTATGAACTTCACCTCCTCCTTGACTGTTCTTTTACTGTTTAAAGAATCTCTCAGGGTCGTCTTTCACTTTATCTGCTCTATTCCTCTCCAACTGTCTTTTAGCCTCTCTGATATCCTTCTTAATGGTTGCCCTCATGTTCTCATACGCTCTACGATTCACTTTGCAGTCATTAGTCTTATATGCCTTATACAGCAGTTTTTTCCTTTGCAACTTCTTTTTTAAATCTTTCTTATTAATTCCACATTTAGGTCTGTATCTGTCCTGCATTACATTTCTAAACCTGTTCCATTGTTCCTCGACTGTCTCCACACTTAAAAGCTTATCCCAGTCTTTCCTACTTAGACTTTGTCACATCTTTTAAAATTAGCTTACCAAAGTTCAACTTAACAATTTTAGTCTTTGCATCTGCACTCTTACAAAATACTGAGAATTGTATGACATTCTGGTCACGTGACCCTAGTGGTTCAATCACCTCTACACCCTCAATTCTATCCTGATTATTACAGAATACTAAATCCAGACAGGCGTCACCCCGTGTTGGCTCTTTAACATGTTGTGTTAACAAACAGTCGCTGATTACTTCTAAAAACTCCTGCTCTTGTGCTCCTCCGTCTGCAAGGTTATCCCAGTTAATATTTGGATAATTAAAGTCCCCCATGACTATAATATCCCCCTGTAAACTTGCCTTTTTGATATTACTAAAAAGATGTGTGTTGAAATTACTGTCTGAATTGGGTGGTCTGTAACACACTCCTAAAATAAGACCTCTTTCCCTAATATAAGCCAGACGTCCTCACTAAGATGGGGCTCATCATCCAACTGAAGATGACTTACATTTAAATCCTGTTTGGCATAAACACCAACCCCACCTCCTTTTCTGTTCTGTCTCTCCTTCCTAATAATGTGTATCCCTCTATGTTACACTCATCGCCATCTTTGTTATTTAGCCATAGTTATTTATTGCTATAATATCATAATTATGCCCTGTTACATACGACTCCAACTCACCTTATTTTTGATACTTCTAGCATTAAGACAAGCTATTTTGATTGTGTTACTCTTTCTATATTTAAATGTTTGCTTAGAATTTGCATTACTATGCATTTTTATTTCAACCCCATTGGGGATTTATTTTGGTAAAATGAGAATGATGTAAAGCGAATCCCTGGGGATGCCAAGGCTCTGCTTGTCTTCTGTTTAGATGATGTGTTCCCAGGTTCACAAAGCCCATGTGTTCACTGACATGTTTTAAACTTGGTTGAGCTGAGTTTTTATATCCAGGATAAAGACAGTCCAGAGACCCTAGTATGGGCCTTAACCATATCCTTGAAAAAAATCCTTTAGGAGTTGGATTGGTGGTAAAGATAACCTGAGACCTGTAAAGTCACAAAGCCCATTAGCAGATACAAGGACCTTTGTTTATTCAGTAAAGTTAATTTTGTAGCAGCCTTCACGAAGTGTTGGCTTAGAGCACTGTATCAAGTTCACAGGTTAAGTATAATTCCAGACTTCACCAATTACTAACTACATAATGCATTCACTTGAAGGTATAGATAGTGCTTGTACCATTAAGACTGTCAGAATGAATAACCGTCTTTTCCACATGCAGGCAAACAAGGAAGCGCTGGGAACAGTTCATTCAGTCAGAGAACCAGCACCTGGTGACGCCAGAGGCACTGGACCTCCTGGACAAGCTGCTCCGGTATGACCATCAACAGAGGCTCACTGCCAAAGAGGCCATGGAGCACTCATACTTCTGTAAGTCAGTGGCTTGGAGAGCAGAGTTTACAAGTGGAAGTATTGGTTACCTGATATTGAACCATCTGATGTTGACAGTGTGGTATAATGGCTGTAGATCTGGATTGTGCTGTCCTGAACTTACGTTTGCCCTTCTAGCATTGTTATTAAAAATCGTAAACCATTAAACTGATACAGCACACTTTTGGAGCACTTCAAGGTGGCGTTTGTTGCAGAGAGGGGTTTGTTTCACCTTCTCAGTCCTAGCTGTTGTAAGGCAGTCTGCTCACACTAGGCTTTAAACTCCAAGGCTGCCGGCTGGGCCCTGCCTGGGGTAACACAGAAACACTATGTGCAACACAGACTCGGGCAACATTCAAATAAAGGTGGTGTGCTGGTGCCACCTCTGCCTTTTGGGGGGGTCTGCAGAAGAACAGTGCAAGTGTGAACATAACAGAGAATCGCCTCCCTTTGTGTCTTTTTCTTTTCAGTTCCAGTATTGAAGGAGTCTCAGTCCAATGTCGATAACAATCTTGTGTCCAGCGGACCCACAGCTGCCCGGTGAGAATGCAGGTACTGTGCTATTTTATGTCAAAGTTGTTGACAGACTGGGTTGGTTGTCTTTGAAAGGTACAGGCTGCAGCAGGAGGGCCCGGGAGATTTAGTGCCGAATATACCAAATATTGCTTTAAATAAAACAGTTTGATTGAAAATGGCATAAATGGTGCAGAATCGCCTTCAGAGTGACAAGTCAGGAAGGTAGCAGTGACCTTGACCTCACTATGAAATACAGAGCACCTTGTTCCATTTGAGGCATATGTGACTGGCATCCCCTGACGTTCACTAATGCCATTCTGTGTGCTATGTACTTTGCTCTGAGCTTTGGTCAGACTGCCAAAATGGTGTCTTACAACCTGAGCATTGCTCTCAGAGCAGAATCAGGGAAGGCGTTAGATGAATTCTGCCGTGGACATTGTGTGTCAAGAGCTTTATGGCTGGCAGGCTCCTAGATTGGTAGTTCAGGTTTGGATTGCACGATGTCTGCATAATTGAAGACGTGAAACACGGGTAGGTTTGGTGCGCCCAAGAGGTCTGTGCCAGCTTGGTCTGCTTCTGTCCTTGCAACTTTATTCGACCAAGTGTTTTGGCTTGGCTAAAGAGTGTGTCCTCCTCTTTTAAGGAGCATGAAATATATGCTGCCCTGCAGCCTTTTTTAATTGAGCTTCTGGTGCTCTTCAGGTGGATTGTAGTCGCTTGTCCACCACACCCCAAGGTGCAGGATCATTCAGTCCACTTACTAGGATGGCCCCGACTTTGACATATTAAAGGGTCAAACTGCTTGTCTCACCCACTGCTTCTGAATTTGCATCGTTCTCTCACTTGCTTCTCGTTGCTGTTTCAGGGCTTGAGTCTGTTACCTCACAACCTCCCTTCTGTGGCAGAAATGCAACCGGACAAAAGCACCAATTGACATGACAAAAGAAAGGATGACTTGTGTATTTCACAGCATGGGCTCTGACTGAAGCATCAATGGACCTCCTCAATTGAGCCTGATTGCTGTGGGTCCAGAAGTCGACCCCTGCCCTCTGAGTTCATTTTTGATGCAAAGGAAAGAATCGCATGGAGAATGAAATGCAAAGAAATGACTTTTGACAAAGATCCCCTCCTGCCTCAACTCCCATCCGCTGTCCTGTCCTGTTCAGGTCCTGCTCAGCTGTTCCACCGAACGCTCTTCACATCGTTTCAGCGTCTCTGTTGGCGCACTATGGTGGACTGTTTTTTTTTTTTTTTGCTCTAGGACAATGTTATAATAAATAATTTTTATTTAGAGTTACACATGTGGCTTCTTGCATGCCTGGTTTATGGTGTATTCTTACGGAAATATGGTGGAGGGGACATCTTTGGGATGGAAATTTTAAAGAAATTTGAAATGTGGGATGGGGCACCCTTTGCAGGCCTGGTTCCTGACTTGCATCCTGTGCTGCCTGGTGAGATGCCGGATCAGTGCGACGCTGAGTGGGGTAATAAAGTTAGAAATGGTTGGGTGGATTGTCATGAAAATCGAAAGGTTAGGGTTAGACTGGGGCCGGTTGGCACAGTCCAGTGGGCCACCGCTCCTCCTGCTCATATATATTTTTGTTTAAAATTGTGAGATAAGTGACAGAATAATATTTAATGCTAACATTATACCAGCCAGTTGTTTGTGTGCCATCTTCAGGTAAATGGTGGGGATCACAAATCAATGCAGCCATGTACGAGTGTGGTATGTAAATGGCTGAGACCAGCCTGCTTCTGAATAGAAGTTTCCACCTACGCTGTGGGTTGGCCAAATGTGCTGGCAGGTGTCTCGTAGGTGAGTGAACCGTGGGGCACACTTAATGTGATCTGCCCTGGAGCCGTGTGTGTGTAGAATTTGGGTATTGATGCTTGAATGGGCCTGTGGGTCACACAGTGCAGTTCCAAGATTTCTTTAACTGAATTTGATATGTCGGGCCAGTTACCGTACCAGGTTCACAAAACACAAATGGAAGTTGGCCTTTTGCTGGCCAAAAACAACACTCGCTTGTTGAAAGCCTGCACGCTTGCAGTAGCCTGGCCAGCTAAGATGTGTGTCTCTTGTAGATAGAGAGCACAGAGTGGTCCTCTTATTGTCCTGTGTTTGGAGTACTCTTGTGATGGACGTTGTAGCAGATCAAAACCGTGAGAGTAAAGACGAGCTTCAAGCCTCATGCACTGCCGAATGTGTGAGGATTTCATCTCATTAACGGGGTTAACCTGCACTTAGGTGTGACTGGGGGGCCTTAAGCACGAGTGCCGAGGCCATGCCAGGGCTCTGGACAACATTCAATCACACACGTCAAACTGTAAGAAGTGGACCAAGACAAACGGGATCTGCAGAATCCATGTTCTCTAGTGACCAAGAAATGTTTGGGGCTGGGATTGTGGTGCCAAGTGTCGTAGCCACAAAATCCAAATCATGTCTTAGTAAGCAGCGGGACTGGGATGAGGCTGTGGGGGGGCATTATATGCACCATCAGATTCACCAGGAAGGAAATCATAAGGACCTTGCTGGTCTTCCATGGGTCCGCGCTGCACCTTTGCAGCTTCCATCATTTTCTGTTCAAGTTATAACTTTGCTTCAGAGGTTGTTTTTTAAACACACAGCCTGTCATTAGTTCTTTGCTGTAGTTGAGTTTGAGTGAGGTTCAATTTTATTGTTACATTTTGTAAATTCGGTGCCACCATTTTGTAGAGCTGTTGCTAAGACCATGGAAGTGATGATACATGACCATGTAAAGGTTTGCATGGAGGACAGCCCTTGTATTCAAGATTGTGGATACACACCAAGACGTTTTCTCGCTTTCCTGACTTTCTGCTAAACTCTGTGGCTGACATTTTGGTTTTGTTCATTGATCTTGGACTTCCTGGTTTTCACTCTTGCAATTAGTTTTGGTTTACTTTCCTCTTCTGGGGCCTCATGCAGAACGCCGTGTGTAGAATTCGCACTATAACATGACGTAAGCATAAAAGCTGAAATGTGCTTACGCACAGAAAAATCCTGATGCATAAATCTCGGCGTTCACCAACTTCCGCGTTTTTCTGCTACAAAAATCTTGGTCAGCGTGAAAAGTAACGCACGTGCACGCGCCTGTTGTCCCGCCCCAACTCCTCCCAGAATTATGCCTCTTTGAATATGCAAATCAATAGAAATAGCCATTAAGCTCAACGTTCTGTGAAAAGACAATGGGAAAAGTGAATACCAAGTGGAGGCAAAGAAAAACGTACTATTTATTGGTTTAAACAGTGGTATGAAGAACAAAAGGAAGTTGATCGAGTGACAGAAACTCGAACGCTCAAGTCCACAAAGTCGCACAGTACCTTGAAATAAAAAATAAGTTGTCACATATCAAAGTCGCCGTGAAAAAGCCAGTTGTAGCCCACCGTCTGAGTGTCACATGACACGGTAGAGAGAAAAAAAAAAATAGGGACGCAGTAGGGAAAAAAGCAGGAAATGTCAACTTCAATCTCAACATTTCCACTTTAATGACGTAGTTGATTTTGTCATTAAAGTAGAACATCATAAACTTCATCTTAAAATCGAGGAATTTACTATTTTCTCAAATCCCATCATAACTAAAGTCACACGTTAAATGCTTTGTTTTGTATTTGATCTTCTTTGTGCTCTGTGTGTCGATCACTACGTGCTTCTTAAACTGGCTTTCTCTTCCTCCGACAGGACACAGAATCCATGACATTTGTGATATTACAATAACTCAAACACTGAGATGTATACGTGATATCATTTTCATGATGATGGGAGTTAAAGTACATTATTAAACATGGGAACACGGTGGCGCTACTGTCTCTTTCAGACATACTAACCCCCAATTCCTGTGCCTACTTTTCTTTCTCCAAATACCCAATCACCACACAATCAGCTCTGTAACAGACGTTAAGCCATCTGTAAGCTTACAACAACGATTCTTCGAAACTTAACTTTAAAAGAACATTGAAATATCTTTGTAGTACATGTTGAATTATTCTCTCCATCTATCCTTCCAGCATACAGTGCGTTTAGAGTTCTTGGGATGAAACTGTTTGTGAACCGCGAGGTCCGTACAGGAAAGGCTCTGAAGTGTTTGCCGCATGGGAGCAGTTCAAATAGACTGTGTGCATGGCTGAGGCAGCAGCGCTTGATGCTGTATCCCGATAATTCTCTTTCCGATCAGCTGCTGTGAATCTCCACTCAGATACAGTTATATAAATACTTTTGAGTGGTGCAGTGAGAGGAATATGGAAAAAGAGGATCTGCTATGGCAACCCTTAATGGGAGCAGCTGAAAGAAGAAGAAGGTGCAGTAAGAGTAACAACGCTAAAGCAGTTCTGGTATTTGGAATACTATGCCTATTCCTTGGACCGTTATATTGTTACTGGTTAATTACAATCAGATGCATTACACTAATAAACAATATGCGGTTAGTTTCAGTGTATTTATAAAGGGTAATCACACAGGAACAGTAGCGCTGCTTTGACGCTGGGTGCCGCCAGTCTGCCAAACCGAGCGGAGGACTTGCGTACGACAGGGTATGAGGGACTGTGGAAATGTGTGCGGCTTTACGCCAAGTGTAGGTTTTATACATCGCGATTTCAACGTGGAAACGGGCGGACACAACATTTCTGTGCGTACGCACCGTTTATATCATGAGGCCCCTGATCCATTTCTCCTTGCCTTAATGGACAAGGACTTTTAAAGTGCCTGACTTATCAGGGGGATTTGGGATCATCTGAATAACTTGGGCTAGTTGGAAAAATTCGACTTTTACTTTTGTGTAAGGACTGGTCATGAGGCCTGAGCCCAGAGTCTCTCGAAGTGAAGGCTGACGCCAAGCTCAGCAAAGTTTGGGCCGCTCGCTCCGTGTCTTTGGTCTTTTGTCACAAAGAAACCATCAGTGGTGTTCTCTATTGGCTTTTTTGTTTCTTTCAGCTCCTTGAATGTTTGGTTTATGAAATGTCTGCCATGTAGAGCTCAGTGTTCAAAGGTGGTAGCATTACAAGTGCTTCTGGCTGACAAAACGAAAGAAACCTGTGCTGCACATTTTTAATAAAGTCATTAATTTAAGAAAAAGAAAAAACCAGAGTGAAAGAAAATAACTGTTCGAGTGTTCTGAGAGTCATGGAGCCAACAAAGGCAGCACTGGCCCAGTCTGTCTTCATTGGGATTAGGAGAAATCCACAGAATGTTGCGTGACATCTGAAGGACAACTGATGACTACATCTGAAGCTCCTTAGGGGCACAGCTGGTACATGAGTGTTTGACATCAGCACGACAGGGAGTTTGGGAGTTTGTGGTGCCTTAGGAAGGCCTGTAAGCTTAGCAGCCCAGAGACAGAGTTATGGACCAGCAAATAGAAGATCTCACAAAGGGCAAGACAAAGAAAACCCTTTTTCAAACAGGAGGAAAAACCTGACAATAGTTCAAAATTTGATTTGTTAAGAATTGACAGCAAAACATGTGGGCGACATGAGAGTCTGAAAGAAGTCCATGATGTTGGCTGTCACACGTGCAATGCCACCATTTTAAATTGCTGTCTGTCATGTGGTAGCACTCATGTGGTAGCAACTCTCACATGAATTGGAAAATCCTGCAATAAAATTGCAGTGCATTGATGTTAAATAAACCCTAAGAAAAACTGAATAACAACATGATAAAGAAGTCAGAAGTGACCTTGAATCTCAAAACGAACATACATCACCGAATCACGAGAGGAAGGAAAAACACACGTTTAAGAAAAAGCGCATTTTGTTCATCCTAAGACAACACGGGCTCATCTGGCAAAGCACCAACAATAAACCCAACGCCTGGTCGATACGTTTAATGATACGTGACACTGCCCTGATGAAAATCACCTCCGCCTCTGCTTACTGTGCCAATGCTGCGATGCCAAGGGAAGCCTTGTGGTCAGTTCAAATTAGACTAATGCCCTGCGTGTGCCGTGCCAAGAGAACAGGCTAAGCTCAAACCAGTAGAAGAGCTGCAGTGATCTGCCAGTCGCTTGTGGCTGACAATGGCTGCCCAAAATCCCCACCAATCTGCTGCAGACTAAATCCTTGGGACTGCTGGCATTTCGTGCCACCGTCACAGATGGTGTTTCAGCTCTTTGATGACAATCATACAATGAGGCGGAGTAGTGACAGGAGACCCTATGCCCAGTCCATCGACTCTTTGGTTCAGGGAGCTTTTCTTTCTTTTTTTTAGGTCGTCTAAACTTTGATGTACTTTTCGTGTGTCTCTGTGCCCATCATAGACCACTGTGCTCGGCTTGGCCACATGACTGCAGTTCACGCGCCCCATTTAGTCAACCGTGTCATGCGACTGTCTGACCGACCATAGACACGGCTGACGTACCTGACGTCCATTTTCAGGTGTTTGGTTCCTGGGATACGTCTTTGTAGATGGGATGTTATCGTCGTTTGTGTCAGAATCTCCCAGTTACCGTGCGTAGCGAGCTGTGTGAGGGACCACCAGACTGGCCAAATCCACACAGTCACAAGATGAGCCTTCAGGTGCAAACTTAGGACCAAAGACACCATGAGACAGTCTGGGCTGCTGTGTCCACTTGGTGAACGTCTGGCCAACCAGGTCAGTTGCAGCAGGAGATGCCACCCTGCCTGTTCGGTTAGCCAGTTTCATCGTCAAATGTGAAGTTGTTTTTTTTTTTGTACACGTTGACTTTTTTTACACTGGCATTGTGTGTGCTTTCTTGTGACCACGGCTCTCCTGTTGATGGTCACTTTGTCGCTCACATGACGTGTTCTGCTTCTCCCTACCTATATAAGATGGCCGTGGACCTGCTTTTAGTGCCGTGTTTGTGGATCCTTTTCAAATCAAAAGCCTCACATTTGATGAGGGGGAATGCAACCTTTACTCCTTCAGAGGTTTCTGTCTCACAGTAACTTGACACCCTGGTTTATTACACAGATGGCATCACTAGCGGGTGCAAATGAAGCAATGCGGCCTTCAGGTGGTCGTTCATGAGAGTCGCACGAGGGTAAACAGAAACGGGCGCTGAGAGCCGGAGAGCCGCACGCGGAGTGAGGCGACTGCCAGGGTTAGGGTTAGCGCCGCAGTCTTAGTTGTGTGCCCAGCGTTCTGTGTGGCGCTGCCAGTGAGTGCGATGTTGACTCTGTGCGCTGGCATGTGTGGAAGGACCGCCCTGAGAGGAATGGCGCTAGGTGTTTGCAGGACAATAGAAGGATAGGCTCAGAATTTGGTGTTTGGAATCAAGAGCTGGACTGGCGAGAGCAGCGCGACCAGAGGCGTGTGGTGAGAGACGGGTCCGGTGGGCAGAGGGTGGTCGTCTTTCTCTTTTTTAGATTTTGTACTTTGTGCCCCCCCACCTAGTTAGTATTCTGTCCAACCTGCTCTCATTCTGTGCTTGATCACAGCTACTGTCCATACTACCAGGTTGAGCGGGCCAGCTCAGTGGCAGCATGAAGACATATTTTGCTCTTTTTTGCTTGTATTTTTCTTATTTAAATTCCCCCCTCATCTCCGCCTTTGGCCTTTTCTTTCTGCACTTGATGTGCAGCCCAATAAATCATCTTAACGTCACAGTCGATGTTTTGTGGGGGAGTTTTGCGCGTTTTAAGGAGAAGCACAGGCCTGAATTCACTTTGAAGGTTTCTTGTTGTGCTTTACGTACAGTGGACATCTTACGCAGTCTCATTCATCTCGGACTGGCGAGAGGCTGATCAGCATGTTGGCAGTCCGTGGGCATTATGATGTGATCTGCTTAGCACTCGTGGCATTTTCTTCTTTCCAGCCAGCTTGGCGGTGCCATTTTGGGTTCGTTTTTTAGCCGGCATCTCATTCACCTCAAGACAAGTAGTAGGACAATTCTTCATGGTCTCTGCTGCTCATTGGTTGTTTCTGTGTGTCTTTATTTTCAGTTGATGGTGGTTGTGATCGGAATACCAGCTTTCGTCGAACCTGCCCACCAAAAAAAAAAAAATATAGATATATATAAACAAACCAAAAATGAAACTTTTTGTCTTCCAGATTAAAGCTACTTGGCATTTAGGACTGAGGGGTAAATAAAAAGGAAGAGTCAGAGGCAGGCTTGCCAGGCAGTGTGGTGCGGTCATTAAGGCTTTGGACTTCAAACCTTGAGGCTGTGGGTTCAAATCCCACCAGCGTGTGACCCCGAGCGAGTCGCTTCACCTGCCTGGGCTCCAATTGGAAAACCAAATGTGTCATAAACGTTGTAAGTTGCCTTGTGAGAAATTGAAAAGAAATTCTGCGGGCCTGTCACAGTCGGCACCTCCTCATACACACCATTTTCGTCTCGCTTTGTACTGCTGCTTTTTCCATCCTTAGCCTCTCTTGTTCTTCTTTTGCTAATCTGATGTTGTCTTCATGAAGCCTTAAAAGGATTGAAGAATACAATTTAAGACACACCACTGAATTGAGAAAATGTCCTGGGGGTACACGACACAGAAACCCAGCAAAGTATTAATAAAGTATTATTTAATTAAATATGGAAGGTTTTAAATACCCAGAATGACAATCATGGCAGTGATGCCAATCTTAAAAACCCAACCAATTATTGTTCCCGTATGGCATACACTGTGCCTGCAGGTTAGCTCAAAACAGATGAGGCCCCAGGGGTCTGCACGGCTGAGGTTTACGGACCCCTGGATTAGGAAGATCAAAATGGGAGAAGGGTGAGTGATTGAGACCCCCCAGCCCTCCACACGGTGTCCTCTAAAGTGCCTTGCCGCCATTTTTACTTACCGAAGACTGATTTCCTTTCGGTGAATTTTTCGAGCAGACTTGACTTTGTCACTGGGCAGCTTCTCAATCTGGTCCAGAAGTTCGTGCAGCTTGTCCTCCAGACTGGCCAGTAGCTCCTGCGTATCGCTGTCTGCCTCAAAGCCGCCAACACAAAGTTGGTGCACTTCCTTTACTTTTAAATGTGTGACATTCAGCATTTGCTCCTGGGAAGAACAAAAAAGACCATAAGAAAAGCTTCTCGGCCGACATCCACACTACAGAACAATTTGAATGAGAACGGGCCATTCAGCCCAACCATCTCGCCAGTCCCATCTACCAAAGTCATCGAGTCGTCGAGACAGTCGCCACACTACTTGGTCTCCACATATTGAGTCCACCATTCTCATCTTGCTCCGTTTCATCATCGGTGGTTAGCACTGCTGCCTCCGTGGTTCGAATGTTTTCTGGATGCAGTTGTGCCCCCGTGTGTGTAGGGCGTTCCTTCAACATGTCTCTGTTGTGTTTTTAGGGTGTGTGGGTAAGCCAGTATGGCGATGGATTGGTTTTAGTGGCCTTCTGCCCTGAGCTTTCTGGGACAGAATCTGGCCCTAGTGGCCTTCATTTGTTTAAAAGAGGAAAGAAAGCCTCAAGATTCAGGATTCATGACAATTACTTGAGCTTCGGTGTCAAATTCACCGCTGGATACAAGCTCCATCTTCATCTCCAGGTCCACAGCTTTGTCCCTTTCAGCAGCAATGGCAGCTCTCAGCATCTCCCGGTTATATGTGAGTGTATCAATCTCGGGATTCCTGACAAGGGAATCAAACACACAGCATGTTTAGAGGACATTGATTTGAGGGCCTTCATTCAAACACATTGACAAACTCTCTGCTTCCATCCTGACAATCAATGTGCAGTAAGTCACCACATACAGGCCATCTTGTCCAAGCTGAAGGATGTCCAGCTTCCAAGCCATGTCTTCCTGATTGTTATGTATGAATGAAATAATGTCCTCTTCAAGTTGTGCCAGGATGTGTAAGAACTGCTTTGTATCCGTGAAGTAGAGGCCAGGGTCCTGTCAAGACATGAGTTGTGCCACACAATCAGATCAGGCTGCCCGACTGCCACAGTCTCCTGGCTCAGTCCACCTGGGAAGAAATTCTGGGATTAAACAGAGGAGAGCACTTGAGCAGATGTTAAGAAAAATTGGTCTCCGAGAGAAGCCCGGGTTTCAACATTGAAGAAACTCGAATGAAGGAGATGCGCCAAGCGTGCAACTCTCTTGGACCCTCTGCCACTTCTTCTTGTTGAAAACATTTCTAAACTTGGTGCAGGACTAAACAGAAGTAAAATGTAGCAAAGAAAAGTAGAAACCAAACCTCGTCACAGTCCACAAAATCGGATTCGTCTACCGCCTGTTCTCTGGTGTTCCTGGGAGACACAAATTGAAATGGCCCGTTTGTAACACACAGCCCAGCGTAGTCGGTAGGATCTCACAAGTGGGTCTTACAGATGACTCACCTGGGACGGCTCCAGACATCTTCAGGACGTGGCCCCTTGAGATGCACTCCTCTATCTGCAAAATATCTTTCAGGTAATAAAAGCCTGTGGATTGTGACGTCACATATGCACACCATATGGCGGCCATTGGTCACATAACTGGGAATCGGAGCACCAGCCCCTTAGCCTGCACGTTTGTCTGGACTTTAATTTGGTACTTTAGCATTTTTATGCACCAATAAGCTAATTGAGGTCCAAATGAGACTGAGCTCATCATATTAGCAAACGATCAAGAGCAGCGTACAATGCGTGTAAAGTCAGGAAGTGATGTCACTCACAGCAGTGCCATAGCAACCGCTGCCACAAAACTGCACAAAAATGAGGCATCCAAGGTCTAACAAAATGTGTCCAAAAACAACACCCAAAGTTTTCTAACAAAAAACCATCCAGAATAATTTAAGGAGAGACGCACACTTTAAATAAAACACTTGAAGAAAGGCCATGAACAATGAAACCAAAATGCCAACTAGCACAGCCAGGGAATAAAGCGCAGGCAGGAAGTGAACTCGGCGTCACTGAGCCACATATTCCAAAGCTGGACCGAGGACTGGCACAAGGCAGGAGGCAACGGGATGCCACTTCATTGTGGTTTTATTCAAAGCGCTGTGGAGACTCAGGAATGAGGAGGTCTGCGTAAGGAGGACCTGCAAAATAGAAGCCAAGACAGACGGCAAGGCCAAGGCACAAAAGTCGACAAAGGCCAGACTGCCAACAACAAAAAGGAGCAGGAGACCCACGCTGCCATCTTGGCTCATACTTAGAACTCTGTGGGCTATGTGAGGTCAAAGCACTGCCATGTTTCATAGGCGCACCTTGATGACATCACACGTCACGTGACTAGCCACTGGCCACTTCGCTATGATAACATGTTCGGGACGTATAGGCAACACGTAACCCGTCAGTTTGCTTTGGCACCTGCAGCAGCCAATCATGGGGAGGCAGCAGGGAAAGCCGTTTACTGTCCCCTTCTGCCTCTTGACGATGCATCTGCTCGCACTGCATGGCTTGCAAAGGCTGCTCTCAAGATGCCACCCAGACCTGGCCACTCACAGGTGGCGCAGTGGTAGTGCTGCTGCTTTGCAGTAAGGAGACTGTGGAAGATTGTGGATTCGCTTCCCGGTTCCTCCCTGTGTGGGTAGCGCCTTGAGTACTGAGAAAAGCGCTATATAAATGTAATGAATTATTATTATTATTATTACTTGTAACTACCACCCGCTACTGCGCCATGGGCACGCTATGCCAAAAATGAAGACGTCAAGTCACCACAGAGGAGAACAAATTAGGCAAAAAGTTGAGCAAACATCATGATGTGTGTGGAAAAGGAAAACCTGCTGGACTTACTGGAGCTTCTTAGAACTGGCCAGGCTCAGAGTGTTGGTCAGCCCGGTCACTTGGGGGCATCAACAGATTACTAACTTCTTTTACAACCAAATTTTAGTGACGGAATTTTAGAATTTAAAATGTTGATTTGACATTTTAATGTCGGCGGTCACGTAAATATTTTTAATCATTTAGTTAGGGCAGCATGGTGGCTCAGTGGGTAGTGCTGGGACAGGGGTTGAGCTCTGTGCCCAATTGCTGTCCACGTGGAGTTTACATGTTCTCCTTGTGTAGCTTTTCTGCTCACAGTACCAAAAATGTGCATATGAAGTGAACTGTCAGTGCCATAGTTTCCCTGCATATGCCCTGCTATGGACTGGCAGGGCTGATTACTGCCTTCTAACCAAATGATACTGCCGTGGGTGCCAGCCTGGAGATATAATGATAATTTAACCTCTAGGTCACAGTTTATAATCATACTTTGGGTTGGGACCCCCATCAGTGACTGATATTACAAGGGGACGATCATCATGAGATACCCTTCCCTCAAAATCAGCACCGCCACCTCTGGCAGCGCGGAATCCAGCAGTCTGAACCCTGATGATGTGGGCCATCTGACCTCAGGTGCCCAACTTTACCCACACCCAAGGTTGGCTTGATTGACTCGCTAGGTGGACTTGAAGGCCACCCTTAGCTTAACTTGCCTGTCACGGGTGAGTCGCCGTCAGCTGACTCTTCTCCATGCAGTGTGCTGCGGCACTTTGGCGCTGCCCCACTGCCCGGCCTCTGCCTCCTCTGCTGCTCTTCTTTCCACTCTGTTGGAGATGCGTCCATCAAGAAAGATTTTAACTGCAAATATCTGCTGAGTATTTCCTTGTTCTTTAAAATGGCACTGCAAAGAAAACAAACCATAGTCCCTCTCAGCCATTAGTGCCATCCCTCACTCAGCCTGAAGGACTTAATGAAGATGAAAGCCGCAAGAAGCGGAACGTAAAGCACAACGCTGCAGTGGCGTAGCGTGGGCTTTCGTCGCCTGGGGCCGACCGGAAATTTGCCGCCCCTCTATTTAGTTATTCTTAAAAAAAATAGACAAAATAAAAAAAGCTGCATTACATTTTTTTATTGATTAAAAATTTACTTTTGTATTTTTTAATAGCAAAATCTTTTATACAATTGTCAATATCAATATGTATGTCATGTTCAATTGCCAGAATAGCTAAATTTGTTAGCCTTAACGTGGACATAGTTGATCTGAGATAATTTTTGATTAATTTGAGCTTAGAGAAGCTTCTCTCGCAACTAGCATTACTGATGGCAGATGTTAAAAAAATTCTCAACATTATGACAATGTTTGGTAAACCATCTTCAAGTTTGGACTCAATAATATATTTTAATAAACTCAGAGAGCCGGACCTAATGAGTTCTTTTTTACAGTCTGGGTCTGTTGCAGCTACAAAAGCTTGTAGACGTACGCGCTCAAGTAGAAATTCTTCTTTATTAATGTCTTGAGGAGCTTGGTCTAAGTTAAGCTCGTCCCTGCTCAATATCACTTCAGGTCTTAAAAAATCATATTTTTGCGCTAGATTTTGCAACTGTTGGAATCTTTCTCGAATTTCAGCAGATACTCTGTCTATTGAAAATTCACTTAGGTAGGTTTTATCGTCACTAGATACTGTCGTAGATTGACTCTACAATGCGCTTTAAAAACGTCTGAGAAAATTTCTATTGCACCACCTGCTTCACCTGCCACCCTTTCCGCACCCGCACTGTCTGCTTGGCTTGAATCAGCGCGGGCGCGATTTGCAGTTTCAAATATACCTATATTTTTTTAAATTTAAATATCATGGTGAATGCCGCCGCCCCTTTTGATATGCGCCCGGGGCTATGGCCCCTCGGCACCCCCCTCGCTACGCCACTGCAACGCTGTGTGAGTCGTAACAAGATGCCCGCCTCCTCATTCATCTGATAAATGTATTCAATTAATCCAATCCACCCATCCATCCATTTCTTTAACCCAGTTAGTCCAACAGAGGGTAAAGGGGCCACAGGAGGGTATTCGCTAACACTGGGTGTAAGTCGGTGGTCTGCCCTGGACGGGGTGCCACTGTGGCCAATGCTGATTCGCCAAACGACTTCATGTGCGTCTCGCGTTCAAATGGTCTTTGCACATTTCTGTCCCTTTAGAAACTTGTGCTGTGGCCAAATGACAAAGGAGCTGCACTGAAAGCCACAGAGACGGTGGCGCAGCTTCCTAATCAAGTGAGCCTCAAAACAGCATACTGTGTATGTTGAAGACTGGCATGAGATTTACTTTGAAAGGTGCCAGTCAAATGGCCGCCATGTGCTTCCTTTCTACAGATGTGTTTGCTCTAAACGGTGGCTTTACATCGGACACTTTCACAACGTCACTCACGTGCTGAAATGTTCCAATGGCTGTTTTAAAAAATGTGTTCTCACCACGTTCTGTGTTGGTAACATGTTTCAAACCCTGGCCCAGCCTTTGACATTGTCCAGAATGCCCATTCTCCTTTCTCTGGGTGCCAATGTTATCCTCCCACATCTCTAATCCTTGCAGACCTGGGGCCTCACGTATAACGGCGTGCGTAGAACTCAAACATGGCGTGACGTGAATACTAAAGCCGAAATGTGCTTACGCACAGAAAAATCCAGATGCAGGAATCTGTGCAAACTCCAACTTCCACGTTCTTCTGCTCCATAAATCCTGGTCAGCGTGAAAACTAACCCTTGTGCACGCGCTTTATGTAACGCCACAAATCCTCCCAGAATTACGCCTCTTTGAATATGCAAATCAATATAAATCGCCCTTAAGCTCCGCCTTCTGTGAAAAGACAATGGGAAAAGCACGGGGGGAAAATATAAGAATTTCAGCGAATACCAAGTGGAGGCAAAGGAAAAACATACAATTAGTTCAAATAAACTGTGGAATAAACAACAAAGGAAGTTGATCGAGTGACATAGCGTGTTGGAGAAACTTGAAAGCTCACATTCACAAAATCGCACAGTGCTGGAAATAAAAAAGAAGTCACATATCAAAGTCGCCGTGAAAAGGGGGGTCATAGCCCACCATCTGAGTGTCACATGACAGCTTATTAGGGTACAGAGAAAAAAAAATAGGAACACAGTGGGGAAAAAACACGAAATGTCACCTTCAATCTCGACATTTCCACTTTAATCACGTAGTTTATTTTGTCATTAAAGTAGAACATCATAAACTTCATCTTAAAATCGTTTAATTAACCAGTTTCTCAAATCACATCGTAATTAAAGTGCACGTTAAATGCTTTGTTTTGTATTTGATCTTCTACTTGTATGTGCTCTGTGTGTGTGAATCACTACTTGCTTCTTAAACCGGCTCTCTTCCTCCGACTGGTCACAGAGTCCATGACATTCGTGATATTACAGCTCTCTGAATAACTCAAATACTGAGATGTATACGTGATGTCATTTTCATGATCACAGGAGTTAAAGCACGTTATTAAACATGAGTTTCACTTCGATGAAATCATTTATTGCAGCAGTACTCAGGGGCGGCTCTAGGCTTGTGGTGGCACTGGGCAGAGGAAGAATCGGTGGCTCCTTCGCCCGCCCGTCAGTAAGGTAGCTTATCACGGTGGATGGCCTCGTCCGTTGTAGACACTGCATAGCCGCCTCGTGCTCATGACAAGCATTTAACTTTTGCTGAAATTTGTCGCTGCGTTTTTAGCTGTGTTGTTATTTTCTCTTTCTGTTTTATATTCAATATATGTTGGCGTAGCCGTCACTGCAGTCCTTGCTTTTCTTTCCCCAAGTAACCGATCGCCACACAATCAGCTCTGTAATAGGCGTTTAGCCATCTGTAAGCTTAGCGCCGATTCTTCAAAACGTTTAAAGAACATTGAAATATCTTCATAGTACATGTTTAATTATTCTGTCCTTCACGACACTCCCAGTGAAGAATATAGATTATTTAAATGAAGTTCAAGCTTTATGTGTATAATTTAACAGACATATTTTGCTGCATTTCACCTTAAAAATGATCTTGTCATCAAATGTAAATACGCGCTTTATAAAGTGGCTCAGGTTGTGAGATATTATAACTGTAGTGCAAGTTTACAGTGAGGTGATTGTACTTATAAGTCCTAACAGTTCTACAAGGAGCAGTGATTGAGTGCGTTTAGAGTTCTTGGGATGAAACTGTTTGTGAACCGCGAGGTCCGTACAGGAAAGGCTTTAAAACGTTTTGCGGTGGCTGAGACAGCGTGTCCTTGAAGCTGTATACCGATAATTCTCTTTGTGATCAGCTGCTGCTGTGATTCACACTCAGTTACAGTGATATAAATACTCTGAGTGGTGCAGTGAGAGGAATATGGAAAAAGATGATCCGCTGTGGCAACTCCTAACGGGAGGAACTGAAAGAAGAAGAAGAAGAAGAAGAAGAAGAAGTGAGAGTAACAACGCTAAAGCAGTTCTGGTATCTGGACTACTGTGGCTGTTCCCTGGCCCATTATATTGTTACGAGTTAATTACAATCAGATGCATTACACTAATAAACAATATGCGGTGTAATTTCGGTGTATTTATAAAATAAGGAGTAACCACACAGGAACAGTAGCACTGCTTTGACGCTGGGTGCCGCCAGTCTGCCAAACCGGTGCAGAACTTGCGTACGCCAAGGCATGAGGTGCCATGTTAAAGTGCGTGGCTTTACGGCAAGTGTAGGTTTTATACATCGCAATTTGAACGTGGAAAAGTTTTTAACGCAACATTTCTGTGCGTACGCACCGTTCATACATGAGGCCCCAGGTCAGTTGGTGGCCCTAAGGTTGCCCGATGCTGAGTGGTCTCATCTAGGATTATCTCTGGCCTCCTGTCACCCCAAAGCAGAGCAAATGGATAAAGGGATGGATTTTTATATAGAAAGAAGCAAGCCATAAACCAAGTGCGCCATGCCCTGCTCATCATGCACCCATCCCAAAACCCGCCTGCCTCCCAGATCTCCTTGCAGATTAATATTTAAGGCCACAGCCCGGTAGGTAAGACCTTGTTGCCGAGTTAATCCTCTTCATAATCAGGACAGGTCACTTACGCATTGAGATGGCTGATACAAAGATGCCTACCTTTCTGTTGCTTGCTTTCCCGCAAGAGCTTCCCGCATTTCAGCAGTTTTCTCCAACCTACGTTCTGTTTCACGTTTTGCTCTAAAATCAAAGCACAAGTTGTCACTGCAGACCAAGGCCACGGTTCATTAGGAACTTTGCAGGTCTCTCCCAGCAACATTGAGCTTTTGCTGGATCAGAGCTGCAGAGGATCCAAGGCCAGTCCAGGGGCCACTCATGCCAGGCCAAGTCAGAGTCCTGAACTCTGAAACCACAGCAAAGCCTTAAGGTGACTAAGCCAGGTGGTGTGGCCTGAATTCAGTTTAAAAAGCACAATGAGCTCACTTTGTGTGGCCATATCCACCATGGCAGATAAGGACGAGGACACACAAATGCCTGCCAGCGTGCTGTGCCCGTTTGGTGTTCCATGAAGTTCTTACATGCTCACAGATTCCACAAAGGTTTCTATATTTTCCTGCAGCAGTTTTTCAAAAGCAGCGTCTTCTTCCTGCAGATGCTTTTCAAGGAGCCTTAACTTCTTTCTCTCTTTTGAGGATATTTCTTCCATTCTTTTCATTTCTGCTTTTATCTCAAATATCAGATGCTGTGGGAACAGACAAGAGCTGCGTGTTACTGAAGCAGTGCCACCGACCCTGTGCCCAGACATCATGTGCTGTAATGGCCAGCTGTATGTCACCCCGAGGTCACTCTGAGCAGCGCACCAATATAAAGTGTGCTTGACACTCTTATGATTTTCGTGTTGTTTTATGGGAAGGTAACGTATTCTTAGCCATTGATTATCTGACATTGTGCAAGTCTACTTTATCAATCCAAAGGCTGAGCTTGATGTGGAAAACTAATCTTGGAAGATGTGGCGAGCCAGAGCTGGGCACCCTCTGGCCGCTCTCTCGTTGGACCCATTTGGAGTCATCAGCCAGGCGTTCAGACTTTGAGAGGAAACCAACGGAGGTTCAAGTTCTGCGGGACAAGTTGGGTAAAAGTGAGACCACCTTTACTGCGCCACACCTACAGCAGATGGCTGCTCACGTATGCTCGATATTTGGGAGAGTTCATCACATTTGTTGCATTCTGCTGGTTGAAGCTTTGGAGTGAAACATAAAACTGTTATTATTATGATTTGTTTCAACAATTTATGAAACATCACGCTGATAATTTCATACCATATTAAAAATCAACCGTAAATATTTGATCAATTTGATTGCTATGATTGTGAAGTGGACATCCATAGCTTGCAAATGCCGTATTGTCTGTGTCAGTGTGTGGCACAATTCAGCTGTATGACACAGCAAAGGGGGCTGCTTGGCCTGGCACCAGACCACTCAGGGTGTAATAAGATTTATAAAGAGGAGGGTGCCGGTCGGGAAGACCGCTGAGTAACACAGTTAAAGTGATGGCAGCCTTCAAGGGCTGAGAAGGTAGAAACAGTTTGAATAACAGCAGTGGCCCGAGAGCTTAACAAATATGTGCAGAATGAAAGATGGCGAAGCGTCCTTCAAAGCTGAGCTACTGTAGAGCCGACTCTGGGACAGAGAGCGTCCTAAGGTCACCTTCTTTGGCCTCACACCTAGACTAGAGCGAGGCCATCATCCCTAAAGTAGACATGTCACATTAGGGGGACTGCCAAGTTAAATGCCAGGCCTGAACACTTGGCAGCCATTAAAAATCAAACGTGACCTACAAGCCCATCCAGCTTGACAATCTTAAGCATCTTTATCAGAAAATATGAAAAACTGAATTATTTCCAAACTAATAGCTGGCAGAGGCGGCACGGTGGCGCAGTGGGTAGCGCTGCCGCCTTGCAGTTAGGAGACCGGGGTTCGCTTCCTGGGTCCTCCCTGTGTGGAGTTTGCATGTTCTCACCGTGTTTCCTCCGACAGTCCAAAGACATGCAGGTTGGGTGCTGTGGCGATCCTAAATTGTCCCTAGTGTGTGTGCCCTGCAGTGGGCTGGCATGCTGCCTGGGGTTTGGTACCTGCCTTGTGCCCTGGGATTGGATAGGATATAGCGGGTTGGATAAAGAATGGATAGCTGGCAGAGACTGACCCGGGATTTCTAGTAAAAGAAATTTTTGGTAAGTATTGGCTTGCTGAATACTTACAGTAGGAAATCAAGTTTATTCTGCCATCTATTTAGAATTGTTACAATTGTCTTCTGTATCCAATAATAGCAATAGCTTATGCCCGAACAAATCCATGAGCAGTGAACATTTTATTTAGGCACGATGAGCACAGTAAAGAAAGATTTTTATAAAAAGAGTGACAGAGCGAATGAAAAACAAATGAATTCAACGTGTTCAGCGTGCCCAAGAAGTGAAGGGAAAGGCCTCGAGGGCTCCTTACCCGAAGGTGGAAGGCCTCCCGCTGGCAGCGCAGGTAATTGACGGTGCTCAGGTTCTTACCTGGATGACCTGTCAAGACAGAAGGTTTTGATTATTCACATTTGGTGCTAAATGTTTTGTCATTTAAATATCAAGATAACATTTCTTCAAACTCACCACTGAAAGTAGCACATCTGGCTTGAATTTAGATTGACAAAACTTATTTTGACTTTATTGGGCCAACTTATGTTAACCATTTAGTTTGTCAGATGTGCTGTGGAGAGGACACCATCATTTTGGGTCTGCGGGCCCTGCAGGATATTAAATGCTCCGATATACCATCATGACCTCTAATTGACCTCTTTGAGACCACCTAACACAGATGTGTGCTTTGAAATCGTGTGACGAGCAGTGACGTTTCAACTGCACGTGCTTTGCTTGTTTTCCTTTTTGTTGATCTAAAATTTGAGGATAGACAGGCCAGAGCCTACAACTTCAATTTTTAGACAGGACTAACAGGAACGTGAGATACAATAGATAAGCACTCTTGACAAAATAACATGCTTTTCACATTTTTTGTGATTAAATCGGCCAAGTGTCAGGACTTTATGTGGCCCCCAACAGAGTGACTAGACACACCAGAGAGAGCAGAGGGACTCGATCCTCCTTGAAGATGCCATCCATTCATCAGCCCGACTTCTGAATCCTGAAAGCCGGCCAGCGAGACCTCTCCTTTGATGCAGAAAATAAAAGGAATGACATGCCCAGGAGATACGCGTAGTCAAAAAACAGGCAGAGATCAGAATCGGAAGTCATTACAGTTTCTCTGAAAAATCAAAGGTCAGAAACAAGAGCTGGGATAGGAGAACTGGGGAATCAATCCACAAGTCTGTCTGGAGTTGCTAAATAAGGGATGTTACGTGCAAATTCTGATTCTTTAGAACCGCTCAGGACGACCTAAATATGGCGTCGAAAACGCCACAGAATTCTGTGAACATTGCCATGGAGATGACGCATGTAAAACTGCAGTGCCCAACCATGAAACAAAATGGTGTTACAGCAAAACATAAAGCCATCCTCAGAACTGCCATAAACTGCACCTCCAACCTCACATTCAGAATCCCTAGAAATGACGTCTGGACTGTCAAAATTCATGCAGGATATCAGGTAAGAAATTTATGAAAAGAATTGAATCAGAACAGTATCGTTTACGCTTTTCATATTTGAATTTGTTATTCTCTTCTTGATTAACTAGGGGGTGGCTTTGCTTTAAATTTCTAGATTTTGTGTCTCCGTCTTAAGTGACGGTAAATCCAGGGCTGCTGTTAGAAAGACGGCCCTTCTTCTCTGACACGGGAGGGAGGACGTCCCCAACAGAGGACAGCACGGTGGGTGTAGTGCCTCATTGAGGGGAAGTGGCAGTGCCCAAGCTGGGTCTGCCTACAAAAGTGGATCATAGGTTGGTTAACTGGCGGAAGAGGAGGGCATTGGGGTCTGTCCTTAGACCGCCTTACCTTTTCTGATTTATATTAATGACATTGACTCCACAATGGTTAGTAAACTTTAGAAAGTTTCAGATGATACTAAAATTGAAGGAATGGCAGACACAGAAGAGGCAGCAAAACAATTCAGAATCACTTTTTACAAACTTCAGAAGTGGACAAGCACCTGGAAAAAGCAGTTTAATGCCACAAACGTGGCCAATGGGAACATCAATTATAAATTCAAGATGGAAGACACCGAGCTGAAGGAATCAATCAATCAATTAAGAGTTTATACATTTTCATCATCGAAGCCAAAATAATTTAAAAGAGAAATAAAATATCAAGTTATAAAGTAAAAACTTCTGAGTAAAAATCAAGGGATGTTATGCTTAGGCTACTTTATAGGATGCACTAGTGAGACCACAAGTGGAGTGTTGTGTAGAGTTGTGGTCACCATGTCACTAGAAAGACAAGCAGGTGTGACATGGAACTCAAGGACATGTCCTACTGTGACAGACTCAGAGAATTCAACTGGCTTAGCCTGAGCAGAGGAGACTGAGCGGGGACCTCATCAGGTAATCAAAAGAGTTGCTAAAGTTTCAACTAAACAATGAATGACATACTTGAGGACACAAGTGGAAATGAAAGGGCAGGGCATTTAGGACTGCAGCCAGAAAGCACTTCTTTACACAAAGAGTTGTGCCAATCTGGAAGAAACTATTGAGCCATATAATTAAAGCAAAAACCACGAGAACCTCTAAGAATGAGATGAGCTATGGAGACAGCTTAGCTATTTGCTAAACAAACAAGTCTGATGGACTGAATGGCCCCTCATGTTTGGGTTATTCTCAGGGTGGCCATTGTGCCGTCCATGCTAAGGTTAGTTAGCTCCTGTGTGAAGCATCACTCATTACAGTGTGTGTGTGTGTGTGTGTGTGTGTGTGTGTGTGTGTGAAGCTTAGGGTGCGAGGGTAGACCCACCGATAATGAAGTAGTCGTGTTAACCCTAACCCAAGGGTAATACTCACTCACTTTTCAAATGACTTAGCAGATGTCCATCGCTTTCAGCCTCAGAACTTTTCTTTTCTGGTTCTGTAGGCTTTCTGAAGGGTGTAGAATGGGCACGGATTCTTGTTAAAAAGGTGCTTTTGAGCTCAGCTGGTAAACTTTTGTAAAACTTCCTCTCCTAAGTGAAGGAAATGCAGGTATTTATTTTTGTTATTGATTTTATTAAAAGCAAGTAACATTCCATACAATCAAGTCAACTTTAACAAGACTCGGGTTCAATACAGGAAGGCCAACAGCCCGAGTAAAACTTTAAGAGTAGAAGAGAGGGAAGAGAAGCCTTTATATCCCCAATATAAACACTTATTGCACAATGTTATTGATCAGAATCAGCCGGCTTTTGCGCAGATCCTCAAAGTGAGAATTGGATTTTTTTCTAATTTCAAGTAGTGACCCGCTGACCTAACAGAGAGGATTCTTCCAGGTGAGCACAATAAGTCTACGTGCCGATAGTGAAGTGAAGGCCATTACGGTTTGTTTTTCCTTCTCGACTCTAAGCCCCTCTGTGAGCCCACCCAACACGGATTAACAGCTAATGGATTAGGAGTAATTGGGACCCCCAGGCTGCCTGATTGGCATTTAAAGATTTTGGTCCAGAATGAAGTTAATTGGATGTATGCACTGAACATGTGGCCCACTGAGGCCGGGCTCAATTGCAACGTCGGCAGGTTGGATTTTGTACTGAAAACATTTTGGAGACGTTTTAAACGAGACAGATGTGCTTGACAAAAGATTTTAGAAAGTCAGATATTTAAGTGAGGAGTTCTTATACCAAATATGCCAACAAACAAACTACATGATACGTAATTCACGTCCTCACCTTTAAATCTGCATGAAGCTTAAATAACGTTGTAAAGTGTAGGCAGTTACCTGGAGTTCCACTTGGCCGTACTCTTACTTAATAAATAAGTCCTTGGAATGATTGCTTTTTGGAATCTATAGGCATGAAAATGCAACTGAAAGGATAAAAGTTAAAGGTGGCCCAAACAAGGAAAATGTGATTCACTTCAGCTCTCGTCATCACAAGATGGTGGATCATTAATTTCAACAGTTTCTGGCCTGCATGACTGGAATCTAACCAACATCTGGTGCTAGGCAGGACCCAGCACAGTGGGGTCTGCTCACTCTCTCTCTCACACACACACAGACAGACACACGGACACTGGGCCAGTAGTCCATTAGATTGATGTCTCTGGGCGGTGGGGTTAACCTGCACATTTCTGGATAAACTGCCGTTAACCTAAATCAGCTTTCTCTTGAAAACAAATCTGGTCAAACTGTGTTGGGAATTGTCTCCATAAATTTACTTTCAGGGCCTCCATTTTGTTCTTGTAGTTCTAAGACAATATGTATTGGTGGCTCTAAGCTGGGCCATTGCTTCTTCCTTAACACCGAGAGAAGAAATTCACCTGCATATCCGTGAGACATGACTTCTGCCTCTGAAGCTGAACTAGAGATTGACCGGGGAGCTCAACGAAGGCCTTCACATCTGACCTTTTCCAGAGGAGTTTCTGATTGGAATATTTAGATGATTTTCTTGATTCGAGTTTTTCCTCTTTTCTGATGTTGTCCTCTTTACTTTCTGGTTTTTACCACCAGGGTGTCACTTTTCAAAAAGCCACTTAAAGGAGATGAATGTGGATTTCAGATGCCAATATTTGTATATGTTATATATTTATAAAATTCATTCTATGTATGCATGCTTAGTTTTAGTATGTTGTTTTCTTACTATTTTTTATTGCCACTTTCAAGGCACACAAGGAAGAATTTCACTAAACTGTGGGCACAACAATGACCTTGAGCTTTATGTCACAGGGCTCTGCATTTTCATTGAAGATATTTTGGTTTGTGTTACTCCTAATGTATCCTGATGTTAATTTAGTTTCTAGAATTATTGCATCAATATGCACTGTGCAGTTGTATCTAAATTTATAAAGGTCTCTCAGCCTACACTCTTAATGAAACGCACAGTACAGAAATAAAGTGAAAATTGAAAAAAGAAAATGAAATTATAACTGTCTGCAATTTTAAGCATGTCGGATGTAGATTCTGTTTTAGATTTTCTGGTGGCCAGATACATATGTTTCATAAATAACAACAAAGAGTGCAGCTCTCACATACTCTCCATTGCTGTTTTCTTTCTTGGTCTCTGTAGTTCACCATTCTTTTATCCAAAGGAGTGACAAATGGATTCCGGTGCCCTTCATCTAAAAAACACAATTACGGATTTTGTGGTTACCCAGTCACCTGACTGCTTGTCCTTTCTGCCCAGACGACTCTTGACTTCACCTCTAGTCCCACCACTTCTGCTTCTATGATTTAAAGGACTTTCAGGTACAAGCACCATCATTATTTGTAGAACAGGCAGAGCACAAGGAGTATGATGGCCGACAGTTGTCTTAAAGATGAGCCAAGTACTCAAATGGATGACCTTTTGGTTGCCCAACTCTTTGCAGACTACCTAACAATAAATTGACAATTGGAATGGGATAATAAAAAAGTAAATTATGTCTAAACAAAAACTATACAATGGTTTGAGATTATGCATTAGTCACTTGTTATCATGATTATTTGAAGAGGAGAGAAAGGGTTACACATTGGGGTCTGCAATATTAATTATCTGGCCTTGAGAGGGTCTACTATTAGACATTACACACTGCGACCCACTAAAGTGGACCCATCAGTATCTGGAGACAGGACAAGGCCTTTATTGAAATTGTACCCACATGTTGTACCCCATTGTTGCCTGAGCATTCTTGTTCTCTTTCTCTAAATCTGATCTCTTATCTGTGTCCCTACTTCCAGTTTCCAAGCAGACGCGTAAGTTCACAGAGCTGAGAGTAAGGGAGGCACAGGGAGTCCACCTGAATTTGCTGACATAGTCATGGATTATCACAGATTCTGCATTGATTAAAATTTATGTATATCTGCTTTTACATTGGGTGATGTTCACAACTATAAAATCCTGGCATGAACTACAAAAGCTCTTAATGCTGTTAAGAGACAAGATGGCAACAGAATAAAAAATGATTCAGCAAGTGAAATTCTTGCCATATGTGGACAGAAGTATAAGTGGTTTCAGAATACAAACCCTTCATTTCTACACACACTGTGAGAGTGCTGACTCAACCTGGGAGGCAGAGTTTCTATGAAGTGAGCCATATTCTTGGTATTAAACCTTAAAATGGGTTAATAGACGTAAAGGTCACAAAGGCATCTGATCAGACCTGCTTCAGGTATGCTGCCTCCCACCATCACAGGGGTTTGAGGGTGATTAGTACAGTGGACCCCAGCCATTATTTTATCTGCTAATGGTACTGAGGCTTCTCAAAGAAGAATAAATGGGGGGACTGGACCACCTGCTCTGCCCAGATTATAATCTGTAACGTGCCATAACTGGATTTATTCAATGGCATAATAAATCATGGCATAGTGGAATTTAAGTATGGGATTCAGGATTAGCATTGGGAAACTGGCAAAGTTGTGGTTGATAAAAACAAGTTGAGAAACATTGGATTGGTTTATCATGTCCTTCCGTTTGTACATCAAGGGGTGACATGTTGACTTGAGACTGGCATTTGGTTTAGGAAAATAAAGACTGTAAAGTCTACAGTGTTTTTCAATTAATTTATAATGAAATCTAAAATCATACATCCATTCATTTTCTGTCCTGCTGTTTCATAATGACATGTGGGTGAATGGGATGCTAGTCCATCACAGGGCATACTCTCACTAAAACTGGGCTAGTTTAGAGGTCCTGACTTATCTGACGAAGACAACACAACATTTAACTTTGCCCTGACCAATGCCAATGGCCTCAATTATTATTACTCTTGAATCACCTGCAGTTGGCTCTGAGGGCATGAAGGTCTTCTGGTGCTTTTACTGCAACACTAGAAATAAGGTGAAATGATACAAACTCTGCTTGATATTTCTTCATCATTGCAATATTTCAGAAAGGTCCTATTTTGATGATTTCTGCACTCTGTTGGGAACTTGTGTTATCAAAGGAGCACCACACTGATGCAAAGGAACCGTTGCGGGTCCTGAGTTGTGTCGTGTTATACAGAAAACAGGCTTACCATTTCAAAACACTGGCTGTACTTGTTTAGACTTGCAGTTTAGTGAAATGGAGTAAAGAAACTAATTGAGGGAACCAATGCTGGGTGTGCAAAGAGTTTAAGGCAAATTTGAGAAGGTCAGCCAAAAAAAGGAGCAAGCAGAACAAAGTTATAACCTCAGAGTCCTAATATAGTCTTCATGTGATTCTGGACTCGAAACTGCTGGCTTTTTGAAGCTGACCCTTCCGAGTCAGAAATGGGAGTATAAACTTGCTCATAAAGGTCCAACAAAGCATAAGAAGAATGTAAAAACAAAGAAAACACAACACAGTTGGAAGCTTTGATGATGTAAAACTATGGAAGAAAAATAATGAAAGACAAAGAAACCACAAGCATTGAATGGGTGTTGAGAGCACAGTGTCCACAAGTGCAAAACCAACTCCTGAAAAGCAACAAGTGAATGTAACTAGGAGTCCACCTTACTCAAGTCCTCACTCTTTAACCAGAGTGGACTCCTAAATGTGAAGTAAGCTACGCTGCCACACATAGGAGCGCACAAAGAGGACGATGACAACAGTGACAGCATGATGAACGGCATTACCTTCTGGGCACCGACAGCTAAATGAAAATGTAGGAAATCAAAGAAGTGAATGATGAACAGTACAAAAAGTATGTAAGGTCAAATGCCTCTTTGTGAATATGTGTGAGGAAAAGACATAGAATTTAACATTAGCTTCATACAAAATAGCCGAGCTAATATTAAAAACACAATCCGACAACAAAACCAAATTGAACTTTTTGCTGAACTGAAAATGACTTCATTCAGAATAGATCACAATTAATAAGAGCTTCATTTAGACAACCAGTCATTTGTTACCTGAGTCAATAGAAGGCAATTTAGAAAAGGAAGATGTTGATTTTGTTGACCTTTCCATTTTCTTTTATAAAGCTAAGACGTTGAATTTCTTGAACTTTCCATTGAGTTCAGAATGAAAGTCCACTCTTCAAAAAATCAACCTGCTACATGGCAAACCTGCAAGGCAAATCAGATAGAGCGTCCACATCATAGAAAACGTGTCAGAATGTCAGTCCCATTCCACCTTAGGTCTGCCAGGACACGTCGGTACGAGTCATTGGATTCTTTGGTCTAATGTCCCCTGTGTTTAAATATTTAGTCTTCCTGCACCCAAAGTCACGCTGGTGAGGGTAACTGTGGGGAGGAGAAAACCTCAGCCACTTACTAGGCAAAGCACCCTCAGTCTGTAGAGGCAGTATGTCTGGTTCTGGTTTCCTTTTCACCAATAGCTGTTGAATTATAATGACAATATAAACACCAGTAAACATTGGAACAAAAAATTATTTTAAATTGTTTAAAGGAGTCATTAGAATTTACAGAAGATTCACTGCCTGCTAACATACTGTATGTGCTCATCAAGGTGAGAATTTCACAATAAAAGAAAACTGAAAACCTCAGGGTTGTTGGCAAAGCTGCCAATGATGCACAAAACGTGCAGGCATTTATAATGAAAATATTTAAATGTCCAATTAATGAGAAACATTAAGATCTGTACATGTGAACTGTTTACCAATGCCGGCAACTTCAAATCTAAGATTAATCCAATAATGCTACCATGTGTGGAGTATTAATGTTGTTAATATCTGTATATCTGTCATCTTTATGAAATGATGCCAACCTTTTTGTGTAGGCATGGAGTCAGAAGCGATTCACAATCTATGCCTTCCACTTCCTCCTCAGGACTGGCACAATTAAAAGGTACAACTGGTTTTTCTATATTTTTTTCTGGATTAGTCCAATTTGTATGGCACCTAGAAACATAAAGCTATCAAAACGTTCTACCAAACTCCAATTTTAAACGCAAGAGTTTTGAACTTCAAAACATGGAGAAATGCAGGTAGAAAAGAGAGTAATGCCCGGTCCATTCTGCATTTTTCAGCACTTGTTCAATCCCCCAAATTCCTGATTTGGTACAATCCAACATGTCCTGTAAGCAGAGCCTCTGGAGCCACAGAGCTGAGGGACACGTCCAGCAAAATAAAGAAGAAAAGCAACTTTGAAAAGTAACTCAGTAACTTCAGAAAACATTAAGAGACAGCAATAGTGAAATATACAGAGATATTTAACAAGGCAACCAAAGCTCACTGAGAAATATTTTAAACATTTGAAACTAATTTCAATTTTTCATTTGGGGAGCCTCTTTTTAGATATTTTGGTAAGCTACTCATTCCCATAGTAAAGATTAAAAGAATATAACCCTAAAACATCTTCAGAATAAATCAGTGCATATAAGGGGGCACAGCGGCTCAGATCAGGCCAAGTAAATGACAAAATACAAAGGCGCTGAGTAACAGAAGTCTGTAAGAGCGAGGAGGACTGGGACATGGACGAAGGACACTAAATCCAGGAAGCTCTGAAGGAAATGAGCTGACGTTTGCTTGGAGTTTCAGCCAGCGAATTACATCTAATTAGAGCGATCCAAGGTTAGTTCAGGCCAAATCCATTAAACTAGGGTTAAATCTTATGAAATTCGATTAGTTAATAGATGAATAAATTAAACTTGTCTTACATCCTGTCAATACAGATGGTTACGGTTAAACTCATAAAATTAGTGGACGTTAAAATTCAATGTATGTTTAGAATGGTTGGTTTTATTGGATAAATTTAAATCCATACAAATAGGAGTTAGGCTGTCATGGAGTTTCATGGATGTGGGCACCATGAGTGGCCAATTTGTGCCATTGGTATCCTCTATAAATATTTACAGTGTATGTTGGCTTGGATTGGCATTCGTGGAGGGCTGGTTTATTTTTTTCATTCGCCATCATAAACTAAATTTCCATTGCTGATCCGTTTGATTTTAGGTATTAGAAAACAGAAACGATTCTCTCCCAGGCTGATTTGTAGTTGTTAGTAGTTCTCTAACTGCTCTGCCTTATGGAGGTACTTGAAAGCCCTTTTCAGGACAACTAGCTTCTCTCTGCTTTGTGTGTAATTCAGTAAAAGATGTCGATATCTGCTTGTAGAAGAAGACAATGCTTTGAGAAGCCATAGCTCTTTTCTTGAAGGTCATATGGATCATTGATCCTCATATTGGGTGAAGGTAAGTAGAGGTGGACACGTGTTTGGGCCTGATGTGATGTGGTTTAGGGTGGGGCAGTGAGGAGGACAGGGAAGGAAGGCATAGTGTAGAAGTTGTGCTGGCCATTACACAGTTGTACAATATTGATTGTGGCCTGCAGAGGGCGCACCATCTTCCCAACTCGTCACAGACAGACTGAAGCCACAAGCCCAGCAACTTTTATTTCAGTGGGAAACGCTTGTCGAGTGTTTCACACGGCACAGTACAGCCAAGCAGAATGAGGCACAATACTAAAAGCAGCAGAGGCGATGCCTTTTTGTTCTTCTGTCTTCAACAACAACATTTATTTCTATAGCACATTTTCATACACACAGTAGCTCAAAGTGCTTTACATAATAAAGAATAGAAAAATAAAAGACACAATAAGAAAACAAAAATAAATAAAATGGGTCTTTCTCTCTGTTCACCTCCACTGCTCCACCAAGCTTTGTCTTCTCCCCCCAGACTCTAGCTCCTGTAGCAGTGGCAGAGATATCCTTTTATTCTGCACATGGGAGAAATTCTGGTGGCCTGTCCGCATGAACCAGAAGCCCAACAAAGTAGGACTCCACAATCCCTGCAGCACCCAGGAAAACCAACAGGGCTGTGCCAAAGTCCAACTCCCATCAAGCCCTGTGTGAATGTGAGGCACTGCTGCAACCCCGGGGGCGCTGCCATCCAGTGCTCGGAGGAGATAATGCCCTGTGTGTTCTCTGCCCTGGCCCTTCCATTAAAAAGGCATCCTAGCTGGGCAGGGGCACTCACCATGTGGCACAAGACAGAACTCAACTCATGAAGCTTTATTTGTCTCAGTGGAGAAATCTGGAGGTCGTTACTCAAAATAAGGAAACACCGTCTCCTAAGAAAAAGATTGTTCTCTGCCTGATCTTCTACAGCTACTCCGTGTTATAAGACCACTCGAGCCTCTCACTAATGTGGACCCCCATGTATCTGAGGCACTTTCACATTCACTCCCTAGTTAGTGACCCAGAGAAGAGGTTTGTTCTTGAGGCAGATACAATATTGGCATATATTGAGTTTATCCTCGAAAGTATTGTATCAATGGAAGTGAAGTATATTAAGCAAGTGCGCCGGCCAATCATATCTTAAGTGCCTAAAGAACAAGCTGGCAGCGTTTGTAAGCTTAAACAGACGTCGATGATCAGAATTACGGTGGACATCACATTTCTTAGATCCTCTCATGGTGTTTGTGGCTGCACTGTAGGGTGGCTCCACGGTTGTGATTGAACTGTCCTCGTTTCAAAAAGCCTCTTCTGTCTGGAAAAGTGACACCTGCCGTTGAGTTTACAATATTTCTAACCCACAAACATGATTTGACATCCAGTGCGCTTGAGAAGAAAAACATCGGCTAAGTCAGAAATTGCAAGAAATTCAGTATAGTTTGGTTTAACAAGAAATTGAAAACATTAAATTAGCAAACATTTCAGAAACACATTGACTCCGTATAGGATGGCTTTTCCTTAAGTTTTCCTTCAGTGGTGCGTAGACCTGCAAAGATCATATTTCTGAAAGAATATTCAATATGATTCAACTCAGTGTTGATTTCTTCATTAAAGAAGAATGTTTCCGGGCCTATTTTGATTTAATATCAGATCAAATATTCTCTAACCAAGTTAAATTAGGACTTGAGCAACTAAATTATCTCTTTGGATTCCTTTGATTGGTGTTTCTAATAAAACAAAGGCACACATGTCATGTTAGGGTGGGGGTCTAATTATAAAACAAATCTGTTATAAAAGAAATACTGGACGAGACGCGACTTTCTCAGGGAGACACTTTCACCTCCCGCAAGGTGAGACTTTGAGCAAGAGACTTAACTGCGTCCAGGGTTGGAAATAAAAGACAAAGAGTAGATGACAAAGTAGAGTGTCGTAAAGAATTCCGAAACGCGGCCGCATTACACATGCAGAGCAGGTTAGAGATAATGAAAGTACTAAAATTGGAAAGTCTTAAAAAAGTGATACTAAAGATCGCATTAGCGCAAACAAACAGAAATTATTACCTGGTGAATAAACGGAAGAGCGAGAAGAGATCGAATATACTGTTTGCAT